>NW_017534619.1:432467-492252 GCF_001853355.1 Bactrocera latifrons
GCATTACCCCTATCGGCCAGCTTATCAAGCTCTTCATACTCACGCATTTCGGCCTCTTTCTTTTTCTGTCTGCAAATGCGTCTCGCTTCCCTCTTCAAGATTGCTTTTATATTGCAAGATTGCTTTTTATATTTCGGGATTTGGCAACCCTGTGTTGCATTCAGAAAACTCAAAACTTCATCGTAAAGTTTGACTTCTTTGTTGATATGCATACTAAAAACGTTTCGACATACGTGCGCTATTTGTGTTCCTTACAGTAATTTAAAATATTCACCTAGGCCAAAAAATTAAATTAAACCGCGAAGATTTTGAAGATTTTGTGCGATTATTTTTTACAACTCTCGATGTGGATTAACTGAGTAACAGTGCAGTGGTGAATTCAATAGAGGTCGCAGATCACTTCAAGATGAGTTTAAACCCTTGAGGGGGAAGACACTCTGATGAGCCTATATTACGTCCATACTGTTTTCCCTGCTATTCCGTCTCATCCTTCCTTCAGTTTTTCCCACACTCATAACAAGAGGGAACCTCGAAACGGATCACCGTTTACTTGAATTCAAAAATGTCTTTTGTGCTTTGTGTTTGTTCAAGCTTACGATTTTTCGATTCGGTTTTTATCTCCTCAATCGTGTCAAAACGGCATCTTCGCATTGGCCTTTTCAGAAGGCGAAATGATTGGATTTCCAATGATGATGTGGAGTCCGAGTCTGGGGTTTCTGCATACGGGGCATGGGCCACTCAATGCATTTTTACATCAGAGGCACATGTCTGATATGCGGAGTGTTTTTGTGGGGTATGTATGTAATAGCAGAATGCCCGATATACTCGGGCATTAAGGATCTGGGTGGTATAGGGATTAGCTGGACTGATAAACGTTTGTATGTTAGCGGTGTGATCTCCACTAGTCGGAATGCCGAACAGTTAGGGTTGTTTGCGCGTGAATTAGTTATTAGTTATATTAGTTAGTTTTGCATGAGTTGTGTGTCCAAAGCAATATGGAGGCTCAATTGGTAGTAGTTTCGGCTACGAAGTCTGATCGGAGACTTAATTCTAGTACCACTGAGAGTACAAGGAAGTCCCCCGGAGTTCGCTCCAACCTGCTCATCCCGACTGGACCAACAAGGAGTATCGTTGTGGTTGTGGTTAAAACTCGCATGCGGGAAGAACTGACACTTTGTCAGAGCCAAGTGATATTCCAACACAATCAACGAGGTCTCTTATTGTCAAGCGACTATTTTCAAGCATTGCAGGAGTTTTATATTAAGGCATCACAAACGACTTTACTTGGAACCTAACTCATTGAACCTAACCTAGTTGTTTTAAATTTAATGGAGCTTCACTCTCCAAAAGCAATTAAAGGTCAGCTAAACATTCCTGTCAAATCACACTAATTCTTAACTAACATATTCATATTTATAAGTCTCAAAATCATATGAAGATTCTATACAATATATGTACTTACATAACATATATTTCGGCCTTTCCTTTTCTAAAAGATTGTGCAATATTTTAAATGATTTCAATGAGACGCAAGCTTACTAAAAAGCGCCACAAAAAAAAAAAAAAATAAAAAATATAATAATAATAATGAATTAATAGACAATGACTTTGCTTTGTACTTTGCTACATTTGATATTTAAATAAAATTGGTTATTCGAAAAAAAGTGCGCACAAAAAATTAAAGCGCAACTGAAACAATTGCCCAAAGCGGGTTTTTACCGTGCTATTCAAATAAAAATTGTAACGTCAGACTATTGTTTGTTGTGTACTTGTACTTATTTGTGTGCTCCGCCTTAATTTTCGTATTTCAAATTTGTTGCTTGTTGCTTTTGTTTTTGTGTATTGCTCTAATAGGATTTTGCCAATACTTAGCGCACATAGCTTTCAGGCCGGGATTTTATATTGTCACGACTTTTGTGGAGTGTTCACATTCGGTTATTACGGCTATTACTTTGTTGTTATTATTTTTGTATTATATTATATATATAAATACATAAACATATGCTTCCAGTAAGCAGTATTTGAGTTTTTTTTCGGGCTTGGACTGGGCTATTTACGTTGATGTAATCATTGTGTGTACAGAAAGTACCCGAAATTCGCATAGAGAACAAGAATATATTTTTGCCAAAGTATTGACAACGGAAATATATATATATACAATTTTATAAAGATATATCTTTAAGCATAAAAACGTTTTCTATAACTGGTTTTCAGAATAATCTGCAGTTTGCTTTGTTAAATTCAAAAATTTTGTAAATGAGCATTCAATACATTTCGAGGTTCTCTACTTTTTTAAAGAAAAAACTCAGATATCTCACATTTAATTCGCAATGTTTATTATCATTTGAAAGAACTTTCTATGGCATTTATTTTTTGAAGATGATCTCCTTCAAAGGTTGCCGGCGGCTACGTCTCAGATGGTCCATCCGTTGAGTCCACTTTTCGATGACACGATGACACCCGTGATGTTTTGGTTCAAGGCCTGAATCGGAGCGGGATTGTTCGCATAGACATTTAGACTTTAGGAATTAACACAAGTCTAACGACCGACTGAAAACATGAAATTATCTGCTCACCGAAGTGTTCTCTCAATAAATGCACTGAATTATGCGATGAGCGGAAAGTATCGCCGTCTTGAAAACTTGAAACTAAATATTGCTGAGATCACGAGCGTCAATACGTCGGATAACTTTCCACAGAACGTGGTATCGTGTATTCGGTTAAATACTAACCAATAATGAATGCTGCGTCTCATTATTGGTGATGGTGTTGCGAATATACTTGGAAAAGTATTAAAAGATTACATATATAATTTTTTTTTGTTTGTTACTTATTTTAATCAATATTGAACGTTTCATTTTAAGAATGAAATTATTGTAAAATTAGTCTTAAGACCAACTTGAAAGAATAAAAACATACAATTTTATTTTTAAAAATAAAAAAACTTATGATCTTTCCTTTCATAAAACATACAATTCGCGTAATCTATTGAAAAAAGTACCTTTATTATAATATCTTATATAAGTGGCTGATGCCAAATGTATACTTATACATCGAATATATACTATATATATTTTTTCAAATATTCTTTGAAAAATCGAAATTCATCCGGCAAATAGTTTCGGAGATATTAGCGAATTTTTAAGATTTGTTTAATTTAGTGTAACCGACTCTCACCGTCATAGACGGTGACGTAAATGTTCACCAAACGACTAGACCACCTCCTGAAATATATTTGTCAGGTAATTATAGAAAGAATGATAGGATTTTTTTTAATTCCTTTGTTTCACCAGCAACAGATAAAAATACTCATTCAGTTCGTCTGCTTGAGAGTTCTAGACAAGCATCATTGTTACATCTAATTGGAGAATTTGTGTTAATAATTTTTAAATATAATACTTGCATATCAGGAAACTAAGAAAACCTGTTCGTGACTAAACTAAACGACTTATTCAAGATGTGGGTTGTTAAAAAAAATTCGAAATTAAAATATATTCCAAGTATATGACATTTTTTCTCCGCATATCTGGAAAAATAATTTGTTTCAAAACATGCTTCGGACATTTCAGTTAAACGAGTTATTGTGGCGGGAATCTCAAGATGTGTATTCGAACGATATATGTCTTTGTCCTCCTCCTCCTCCAAGACACTAACTGCTTGAAATTGTGTTTAACATATTTATATTTTATAATTTTTGTTATTTTTTTGTATTGTTAATACAATCGTAAATTAGTTTTACAACCATTTATTTACTATGTGCTTTGAGTAAAGAAATTTCCAGGCACATGTTGTACAGAGGTTATGCATAACGGGTCGCGATTTTACAAGTTGAAACGTAAAGAGGCCCATACGATGGAAAATTCAAACAGACTAATAGCAAAACGAATTAAAACTGGTTTAGATTATCGAATTGGGTATTGTCAAAATCCATATACACAAATATATGCATACATCTATAGTAACTGTATTTCACACAAACATAAATTCCATTGCGGTCCGAACACTCACACAAACACAGACAAACTAGTAAGGGGTATTTACTATTGAAAATTAGTTGGTTTTCGCATCCGCATGCAAAGCTTGGCGAATAACCATTTTTAACTGCACTTCTCTTATGTGCAAACATATGAGAGAGCCATTGGTGAAAAAAAGCGATAAATGGGTGTGCAAACTGGCCTAACGAATATTTTTGTGTTGTTATATAAGAATTGATTGCAAAAAATTCACATTTCAAAAAGCTTAATAAGAGCCTCAAGGTATTCCTTATTATTACACAGACTTTGATAGCAGCGGCTAGGAGCCCAGTTTTGAAGGTATTTTAATAGATAATTTAACGAAGTAGTTCGGTTTATTAAGAGAAAAAGTTTTCTTATAAATATTTACAAACAACTCCAACCTCCAAGGTCAAAGTCGCAAAACGTTTGTAAACTAATGTAATTGTTATACCGTCTGATCAAAAATAACCCGGACTGACAATAAAAAACTACATTTTGCCATATTTTAATATAAATCTTTGTTATCGCATGCCAACGTTTAATTCAATTTTCCATACATTTCGTGATAAAGTAGATTCATCCAAACACTTCTGCAATAACTTCAATGATTCCGTAGTTGTGATCCCTTTAGAAGCATAAAATTTCAACGAAATTTGTTCACATTTTTTTATGGCAAAAAATCCACACAAATTATTTAAGTCGCAAACAGACATCTACCAAACATACTCTAATTGACATATGGAGATGTGAAAGTTATGAAAAACTGCTATTGTTATTGTTCTAAATGAGCCCTTCAGAGTCAAATTTGATCAGATGATACAAAGGCAAAAGGCAGGCAAGGAGATATGAGACAAGGTTGCGTTACTACAATAGGCAATTTGTTAACCAACCAGTCTTCTGGAGAATTATTATGTAACTAGTCTCTATGATTATCCTCCGAGTTGGAACCATACAAAATTAAGCGCCAATTGCACTAAACTCGGTTGTTATCATAGTATTTTATATATTTATATACTTCGGGTAAAAATAACCCAAAAATAAATAAATTATTTCAAGATAAAGAGCCACAAAAAGATGAATCAAACAACTATTCTATGTGTAAGCAAGCCTACAATCGGTAAGATATTTTTAAGTCATGGCTGACCAACCTTTTAAGACAAGTTCCTTGAACTTGGGGATATTTTTATTTTAGTCAAGTAGGAAGATTTATGATCCCTTGCGCATTGACAACAGCGACTAACGCATTCGATGGAACGATGACCTGCACGAGATATACGACGACATTGACATAGTTCAGCAAATTAAGAAACAGCGGCTAAGCTGGCTAAGTCATGTCATCCAATCATCCAAATGGATGAAAACATTCTAAACTAAAGTTAAAAAGACTTTTAATTTTTTGTTCACAATATTTTATTATCCAATTTTTTCGAAGGTGACAAAATGATAAATTAATTTAAAGTAAAGCCTTAATATTATATTAAAAAACGAAAAGACATTTGTTTTTCACAACATGTGTGTTGAAAATTTTATAACCATGAATGAACCATAAAAAGTTTAAAGTTGTCTACGATTCTTTTTAAACTATATAATTATGACTTTTGATATAAATGGCGAGGGGAAATACACCCACTCATTTCTACCTACGAACTATAATAATATGCGTACAAATTATCCAACCGCTTAATAACAGATTAAATAATTAATTTTAGTTGTGAACGAAATTCATGGGGATAAACGTACCCAGTAAGAAAAAATTCCGTAGACAATTTCGTTTTAATAAATAAACCAGGCATATAATCCTAATGGTGCACGGCGTTGAAAGCTGTTAAGTCTTAATTTCGATTTTTAAGTGCCATTATGGAGACTGCTTCCACCTGTAATCTATAGAATAATCACTTTTATAAATAAGAGTTTTTTTGACCAGTATTGAAATTGAGATGACAAATCCGACCTTGTCTAAGAAAAAACTATTTGTTTAGCTGTTGAATCAAAAATGACTTGGCAAGAAAACACAGTTTCAATAACGTTTTCGGGTTACGAGAGAAGGCAACGAAGGCAACATCGAATATTTTTATACTCTCGCAACAATGTTGCTAAAGAGAGTATTATAGTTTTGTTCACATAACCGTTGTTTGTAAGTCCTAAAACTAAAAGAGTCAGATATAGGGTTATATATGCCAAAATGATCAGGGTGACGAGTAGAGTTGAAATCCGGATGTCTGTCTGTCCGTCCGTCCGTCCGTCCGTGCAAGCTGTAACTTGAGTAAAAATTGAGATATCATGATGATACGTATCATGGTACACGTATTTCTTGTCCATAAGAAGGTTAAGTTCGAAGATGGGCAAAATCGGGCCACTGCCACGCCCACAAAATGGCGGAAACCGAAAACCTATAAAATGTCATAACTAAGCCGTAAATAAAGATATTAAAATGAAATTTGGCACAAAGGATCGCACTAGGGAGGGGCATATTTGGACGTAATTTCTTTGGAAAAGTGGGCGTGGCGTCGCCCACTTATGGACCAAAAACCATATCTCAGGAAGTATTTCATTGAAATTCGGTATATAATATTTTCTTAACACCGTGATGGCATGTACCAAATATGGGTGATATCGGTTCACAATCACGCCTGAGATCTCGATTATCACTTTATCATGCGAGAGTATAAAATGTTCGGTGACACCCGAACTTAGCCCTCCTTACTTGTTTTTTTTTTAATTTTCTTATTCATTTTTACAACACCTCCAGAATATTGTCCTAAATTTTCAAGTTGATCCGAGTACTAGTTTCGGAGATGTGCCATTGGGAACTTGTGCGCTTGAGGCTAGCTAGGCTAAGTGCGCCGTCTTTAAACGCGTTTTTCTCGAAACTATGTTTTTGAGGTCGGTTGGAAAGATTTCGCGGGAACTATTTAACCGATCTTCATGAAATTTTACACAGGTCTTTGAGATACAATTCTTAAAGACTTGAACGAATTTTTTTTTTTTCGATTACTACTATTTGAAAAAAAGTGTTTTCCCTTCGTCCAAGTTCTAAGGTTTTTTAATTAAAACACATATGTTTTCACTTCAGATTAACCTGTAAGGAGTTATCTTGCCAACGAGTTAAAAATATTTTTTCCAAAAAATTCCAGAATTTCTTTGTTGTAAAAAATCTTAAAAAAAAAAATATTTCGTTTTTTATATGAGAAAAAAAATTTTGAAAAATGCTGATTTTACCCGAAGAAACCCACGTAATTCTAAGGAAACGGAGAAAACATTATCGAGGCTACAGATATGAAAACCTATTATTTGGAGATACGTATCTAACGATTGGAACACAGGAAGGGGTTGCATAAAAAATATGAATCAAACTATTTGCTTAGATGATCTGAATGCAAGAAGCCAACAATGCCTGCAAATAAAAATATTCTAGGAGGAAAGTCCTTGAAAGTTCTTCAGAGCCTTGTCAACTTTCTTGTGTATGTTTTCATGTTATCGTACAATGGTAGAATCTAAAAGTTTCAAACTTCTTCTTCTTCTTAATTGGCGTAGACACCGCTTACGCGATTATAGCCGAGTTAACAACAGCGCGCCAGTCGTTTCTTCTTTTCGCTACGTGGCGCCAATTGGATATTCCAAGCGTAGCCAGGTCCTTCTCCACTTGGACCTTCCAACGGAGTGGAGGTCTTCCTCTTCCTCTGCTTCCCCCGGCGGGTACTGCGTCGAATACTTTCAGAGCTGGAGTGTTTTTGTCCATTCGGACAACATGACCTAGCCAGCGTAGCCGCTGTCTTTTAATTCGCTGAACTATGTCAATGTCGTCGTATATCTCGTACAGCTCATCGTTCCATCGAATGCGATATTCGCCGTGGTCAACGCGCAATAAAATATCCATAAATCTTTCGCAGAACTTTTCTCTCGAAAACTCGCAACGCCGACTCATCTGTTGTTGTCATCGTCCAAGCCTCTGCACCATATAGGAGAACGGGAATTATGAGTGACTTATAGAGTTTGGTTTTTGTTTGTCGAGAGAGGACTTTGCTTCTCAATTGCCTACTAAGTCCGAAGTARCACCTGTTGGCAAGAGTTATCCTGCGTTGGATTTCYAGGCTGACATTRTTGGTGGTGTTTACGCTGGTTCCAAGATAGACGAAATTATCTACRACTTCAAAGTTATGACTGTCAACAGTGACGTGAGTGCCAAGTCGCGAGTGCGACGGCTGTTTGTTTGATGACAGGAGATATTTCGTCTTGCCCTCGTTCACTGCCAGACCCATTTGTGTTTCAAACAAAGTTTCAAACACCCTAAGAAAATCTGCTGGAACCTTTGCCAGACTCTCTGATATCAGCAATATGCTCGGGTTTTGAACATATTTTTATATTATTTCAAAAAAGTAACAAAAGTTGTTGTTCTCTGTGTTCATTGGACAGTTCTGTTGGGTCAGGAAAATTACAACCAAGAACATCGACTAATACAAATACATACCAATATAATATGTATGAAATCACAACAAGTTCTCGACAAAGCCAGAGAATATTAAAACACCCTTACTGTTATGTTCAGCACATACTCATAGTTATAGTTGATGTTGTTGCAATACTATGTATATGGTAGGATATCCTGCACGCTGTGCACTTTTCGATTTGACCATAGTTAATGATTATTACTGTTGTGTGTTATGTTTCCATTTGTCACTGTTGTTGCTGTTGTTGTTGGCGGTGACAGCGGTTTAATCACGCACCTTAGCGCTTGTAATGTGCGAATTTTCAATAATAATTCCACAATTTTTAATGTAATTAAAACTCTGATTTATTTAAATTGCATTTGGAATTGTCCGCCTCTGCCCTCCGCCACACTTTATTTTCACATAAAGCCAACAACAAGCCCAAAAGGAAGTGAAAATAAAAAGAATTTACGATTATTGCGATTTAAGTTTTATAGCTGTGGAAGTAATTGTGTGGCACATGAATGGCAGAAAGGAAATATTAAATGCGATTATTTCTGAAAATTGACCACAGTGCATGTGCTAATCCAAACCCGCATTGCAATGACCATATACTTATAATTTATTGGGTACAACACGCATGTGGCAGCTTTGCAACAGCAATGTTGATTTCTTTCCTTTTCTTTTACGAAATGTTGGCTGCGAATTAGCACACACCTGCTTTTCGGACGGGCGCACACAAATCTTGCTTAGATTCGCAATAAATTTGTGTAAGCTATTTTGAATCTCGCGTGACAGTTATAACGGTTTACAAGCTTTTGCATAACTTGAATAGTTTCTATAGGGTTACTAACCACTTTACATATAAAGCACCCTAGGTAAAATCCAAATATCAAATACTACTTACAAACATAAGAGGTTTCGAAGTAAATAATTTTAAGAAATATCCCGCCAAAACTGATTAAAACATAAAGGTGTTGAAACATATAATGGGTGATCCAAGTGTAAGTACTTTTTTCAAAATTCACGATGACTGATCTGAATGTGTTTCGTGCGCTTCTCTCCACTTATGGGCAACATAATCGGCATCCTGAGCGTACTATTCGCAACACCATCACACAAGAGCTGTCATTGCATTCAGCACAAACAACGGTTTGATGTGGTTTGTGGGCCGAAGTCGAATTATCGGTCAATATTTGTTCAAAAATTATGACGGTAAGAATGTAACCGTCAATGACGACCGTTATCACGCCATTAAAATCTGACTTTTTGATGCCTGAAATTGATATCGGCGACATTTGGTTCCAACAAAACAGCGCCACTGCCCACACATTACATCAATCAATGGATTTATTGAGAGAACACTTCGGTGAGCATGTTTTGGGCCGACCGGCTGGCAAATTTTTCATTTGGATTTCATATCTTCAAGAGTTATGTTCTACGAGAGGAGCTGGTCACTTTGACCTGAGGTGGTAAAACAAATGCTCAAAATTTGAACTTTCTTTCATTTACTCTTCATATCTTCCGAAAAAGATTATATAAATAACGGTTAAAAATGGAGAAGTTACTTTTTATTTAGGACTTAAACTACTAAGGTAAAATGTTCAGAAAAAAGTCGTTTTTGTCGTATATATATAGTGTAATGAAATCTTAAATTATGTGAGGTAGTATTCGAAAAAAAAAAAAACTCGACAACTTTCATAAGAGCCGATATTTATACTTATTTCTTGCTTTGTGCTTTCCATGTGTTGTCACATAGAAGTAAATCCTTTTCATTGGGAAGTTTTGATGAATTTAACATACCTTTCTTTCTTCGGTGTCTTGAGAAATCGAAACATTAAGTACATACATCCTTTCCATGGAGAATGCCTGAAATCAATTTCTATGCCAGAGAACATCAATATTCAGCGCAAAAATATTGAGAAAGACGTAGGCCACATAAAGTAAAATTAGGTCTAAGTGTAGCACTAATTTTTAAGATTTTCTACGGTGACCTTGCCGTGAGAGAGAGCTCATAATTTAATGATCGTAAAGGTGGGTGATCCAGGATTCGACTCTTATTCGGTATTTATAAAGAATGTATTGGCTTTAGAGCAACGTTACAGGGAATCTTTGTATGTTTGAAGAAATCCAAATTTTGAAACGATTCAAAGAAGAAATGTTTGGTTATTTGTCATATATCATAGATCTGCCATAATACGTAATAACTTTCTTACAGCCGCTCAGAACAACAAAATGGATTGATTAAATATTTACGATATCCATACATTGTTACAAAAAAGCAGAAAATTCAAATTTAATTCTCCGGAAAATACCGACAAAACTAAGTGTACTATAATTGCGAATGTTGGAAAAAGCTTACGGTGTTTTAGTTTCATCAAAAACACAACCCTACGAATGGTAGGAACCCTCCAAAGACGGTGGAGAGATCATTGAAGACCTCGTTGTGGATGACCTTTGACAGAGATGAAAAGAGAGCTAGAGATGTCGAGCTGTGCGAGTCCGTTCAAGTGATTTTGGTAGATATTTTAGGTTTGAAACGAAGTCAATGGAAACCGTTTTCAGTCGATCGAAGAGATAAACAAAATTCGCTGAATTAGCTGAAAGTCATTCCAAAAAGTCTTTATGAAAAGGACTGGACTTTGAGGACTGGAAAAATCATTGGCAAATGTGTATTATATCTGGTTGGGATTACTTAGATGGCGACAAAATAAATATTGATGAGTAATTAAATATTTTGCGTTTTATTTAGAATATCCGGGTATTTTTTTTTAATTCTATAGTTATATTTATTTCGTTATTATCTCAATTGGAATAAATAATTTGCTTCGGAAATGAGTTTCAGCGGATATAGAAGTTATTGATCTTCATGGAAAATATAACAAAAAAAAAATGGCCAGTAAAAATAATGTCACAACAAACACGAGGCTCAACTATTATTAAGAAAACAATAATAAGCAAATAGCAAGGGCAATATATAATTGGATAATAGAGGATTTTTAATAACTTAGATTTTAACTGTCTTTGGAACAAAAAATACTTGCTTGTCTGATTTCATTTCATCTAAGCCATTTGACACGTTAAAGTGAAAGTGAAAAGGAAAAAACTCTTTTCAACCACCAAGAACAGCAAAATCAACAGCTTTATAAACTACACGTAAACTGGCTCTTAAGGAAAGGGAAATTTAAATTTAAAACTCCATTAACTCCTAATTTATGATCAAACGCTTTAGAAGGTATACACGCATATATTTTATTTATGTCTGCGTGTGAGAATTCATTAAAATCACTACATTTCGATTTACAATCGTTTTTCGACATAAAAGCATCCGCTTAACATTATAAAACGATTTCGTGATGCCACGAACAAAATCGACTACCAGAAAAATGCATTTGCATGTCGATCGACAAGCTGGCGAATGAGTGAGTGAGCACAGCAAGCTGAAGAGCCCAACGGATGTCATAACATTATGTGGCATCCGCGGCTGACATCATTATTACCATGAGTGGCATGGTTAGCAGTAATGTTGTTGCAATTGTTTTTTGTTTTTTTGCTATTTTTCGCCTTTGCATAAATGAATACATACATACATACATACAAAAATGAAAAGCAGTCAATGTTTGCGTTGCTGATTAATTCGAAGAGGAAATGCAGTAAATTTGCGCAAAACAAGTAAAAAGCGAAGGAAACAACCGTAAAGCTGCCACAATATCTGGTAGTTAGTATGTTAGGAGTACTGTGTTAGTATTTTATAAAAACGTTAAATTATGGGAAGTCATAAAAATATGTGTTGTCATTCAGGCTAATTTATAGATACGCGAATATATATATATATGTATATATGATAAAATTTTGATCCGGATGAACTGAAAAATTCACATTTTCGTGCATTTTTACACAAATCTTTATGATGGCTTTCAAATAAACTTCTTCTGAGACAATATAGTCAAGCCATGCTTATTCCATTTTTCGATATACTTATTATGAGCTTCAGCTGGGATGGCTTTCAGTGCCTTCAACGAATGACTTTCAATGGCTTCAATCGACTCATGGCGTGCTTTTGAACGCTTTCGAAACCTAAAAAGTCGCAAGGGATCAACTGCGACTGAGCGGCGAGTATCTAGATTAGTACCCATATGCTGAAATGTGAAGTTGCTTTCAGTTCTTTTGGTACGAGCCACGCAGAACATGCTTCATACCCAAACAGGTACGAAAATGAGTTGAGCCGATCCTAAAGATATCTTGGAATCGTCTGCTACCTCTCTGATGCCAAAACGACGATTTTCAACACTGTTGGATAGACGACTTGCTTGAAGCAAGTTTTCGATGATGTCATGATCTTGACTGAATGATCTTTACAACTGAAGTAATGTTCGTGACAAATTAACCAAAACCCTTCTGCAACATTTTGAACAAGGGGTCTTCAATCTATGAAAAAATTATTTGCCGATTCATTTGCGCATGCAGTTTACTTAAATCAATCAGTAGGGGTCAAATTTGATGAGATGGCAAAGAACACCTATCAAAAGGAACTGGCTTCGCTTGAAATATCCAATTGGCGCCACGTAGCGAAAAGAAGAAACGACTGGCGCGCTGTTGTTAATTCGGCTATAATCGCGTATGCGGTGTCTACGCCAATTAAGAAGAAGTATTTAGTTATTGATTTTTCGGACTTTTAGTAGTTTTTAACAGCACCGTTATATGAAGAGTGAGCGGTGTTATCATCCAATTTCATCCATTTGCCCCCTGTCGGTAGGAGTTTTTATTTACGCTAGGTAAACTTGGTTGTGTGGTTTAGGAAATATGTACTTTCAACTTATTAGAGAGCGGAGCCACGCCCATTTTTTTTTATTTTTTATTCTTTTTTTTTTTTTTGCCCATAGGTGTCCCTTGTTACTGTGATCCCATATACCAAATTCGATTTTTATATCTTAATGTATTGCTTAATTATGGTACTTTATACTTTTTCGGTTAATGTCGTTTTATGGGCGGGACTGTGGCCCATCTATGAACTCGTCTTTTTTTGTCAAGGAAAGCGCATACCAAGTTGCATCAAGATATAATTTCAATTCGTTTCGTCATCCTGATTATTTATATATAAGTATGTGTACAACCCTATATATATCTCGATTAGTTTTAGTTGATACATGTAATCGTTAGGTGAACAAAACTGTTATACCCTTTAGCAACATGTTGCAAGAGTATAAAAAATAAATAGAACAAAATCCAGCATGCAGCTGCTTGTCGTGTCCATTTGATATACTCTATGCTTTATTTTCGATACCCATTTGATAACGGTAAAATTACGTGGAATGCAAAATGGAAGTTCGACGAGGTGCACATTAAAAAGTTTGAATTATTTGCATAACTGTATAAAATAATAGGAGGCTAGCCGTTGCCCACCTGTGGTTTTTTATGCAAATAAAAAGTATGATATATACTATATATATGTAGATTGAACAATGACTGACAGGGAACAACAGTTGGCTAACCGGTAGCTGTCGAAGTAAAATTTAATGCGTGGACAAGAAAAGTTTAACAATATTTGATTTTCAATGTGAACAAAATATTAAAAAAAAACAAATGAAAAGATGGTTTACCAGAGTTTTACCCGATTTGTGTCAAATGATAGGAGTAATGAACAAACTCAAAAATACTTAGACTAATGAAGGCGGTATAAAGTGCACTTAAGCGCTTTTTTTCATGACTAATAAACTTCCCTTCATATTGCTTAAATTCGCAAAAGAAAAAACGAAAGAAATTGTTTTGGCTTCGCTCTCAATATAAACCAAATTTTTTTTTACAAGATTTGAAGCAATTTTTCTAAACGAAAACTATCAGGTTTATAGTGGACTATACGCGTCGTTTCGAAGCATAGCATAGGCATCAATAAATAATCAAATTTATAATTATAAGAACAACTGTCATAAAAAAGGTCTCATACAATTCAAAAGCCTCACGAAGTTGTTCTCACATTTCCTGAACCCAATTTTTAAAATAACATCGGTAGTCAAATCACAGAATTAAAATGTGTGCATTCATGGCTCTTTGAATCCTAAAATATGCTTTTTTTTCACTTATTTTCAGCCAGGCTACAATAAATATATCCTTAAAAACAAGTCCCGTGACAAGATATTTTTGCAACGATCTTTCGAAACGATTAGCCTCAAAAGTGTACAAAAATGTTTATAGGCGACGGTATATACGTAACAGTTTCAATTGCGTTAAAATTATCTCTCGTAATTATCTATAGAACGTTAAAGGTGTAACTATTTCCTAACTTAAAGGAACAGTATAAATATTTCACTTGAACAAGATTTGGAATTTAAAAACAAAAAGAATTTAAAAATTAGATGAATTTGAATATCCGTATAAGAAGTAATCTCAGCAAAAACACTGGTTGTGGGTATATAGGGGTGGGTAAAAATTCTTAAGGAAATATTAAAAAAAAAAAAAATCCCGTATTATGTAAAATAAGCTTACTTATTGACAGTTTAAAAACGGGCCTTTGTATAGGTGCTTTCTTACCAGTGGGTATTATCTTAAGGTTCGAGGACAAGAAAAAATCAATCTTGGTGGGTATATACGGAAGCAATTTGAAGTGTTTTTTGACGACCTTCAACAGAACTTTAGCAAAACTAAATATATACGAACCAAATATGTGTTTACCATTTTTCTTGGGTATTATATTTTGACAAAAAAGTACACGGAAATTGTAAATAAAATGCAAAATAATGAAACAGATACCACGGAGCGCCTATTTCAATTAGGTTTCTTCCCTCCATTTCGACGCTTATTGACTTGTTTGCTTGTGAAACTTATAAATCCATGTCTCATCCGCAGTTATAATGGAATTTGTGCGACTAAGCATGATCAAAGAGACCTGTTTACTCTTTCCGAAAAAAATGCAGCTTTATTGGTACGAGTCGAGGAAAAACGCGTTTCATACCCAAAACCATTCGGAATGGGCTCTCGAGAAATAGTTAGTCCTACCAACTTGGTAAAATACACTTTTTTTTAAATATCATTTACTGAAGGAATTTAATTACAATTTGCGTGTGCTTTTTTGTCATAATGAATTTATAGCGTCGACTATCTTGATCAACCTCTTTTAACGCCTATTCAAAATCATTTCGTAACTTTTTTATTTATATTTTCATATGTCAGTATTTTCGATCTCCACGATCTTTGGTGACTATAGTTAACAGTCATTAAGGCATTTTTGGTATGAATAATATTTTTAATTAAAAAATAGTGATTCGTTAAAACTCCAAATTCCTATTATTTACCATCTTTTTGAAAAGACTATAACGAGGGACACTCGAACTGATATTTCTCACGAAACAAGTGTCTGACGGCTGCGAAATTTATATATATGTCTTTCGAGGTTTAACTGTACAACATATGAATTCAATTCTGTTGAGAACGATAATATAGGAGGAACGCGAATGTTCCAGCCTCTCCCATAAAAGGTATTTGCTGGAGTACCTTGTTC
This sequence comes from Bactrocera latifrons, assembly GCF_001853355.1. Classification (NCBI taxonomy): domain Eukaryota; kingdom Metazoa; phylum Arthropoda; class Insecta; order Diptera; family Tephritidae; genus Bactrocera; species Bactrocera latifrons. The sequence goes on from NW_017534619.1 coordinate 448,385, forward strand.
CTTTTGTTCCTTATGTTATTCAGCATGTTTATAATGCAAAAATGTACAGGGGAATGTCCAAATTAATAGATAACATTTTGAGATTTTTTTCTTGTCGAACGAAAAGATGAGATTAAGTATTAAGGATGTTCCATATCGATAAAATAATTTGAATACCTATTTTTTATATAAAGTCTAAATAATTTCTATAGTCATTCTCATCTCAAAGATCAACATCATTACTTACGAATTCATTACTTCTTTGTGCGTATTTATATTTTCAATAGCACATAACCTCCAAGCATTTTTCGTACGGAAGACTTACCTGCAAGAAAAGAGAATAATTATTGCTTTACGAACAATTTTATTGAAAATTTGTTAAATTGATTTAAAATATCGACAATCAACAAATATAAAGTGTGAACGCCAAAACAGAGAAACTTTGTGGCAAGGTTAAGGCCAAGCTGAAATTGGGCGAACATAGCGTTGCGCTGTCAAATCGACAGCAAAATAATCAACGCAAATAACATTATTGTAGACTCAATTAAGAACAAGGCGTAGCTTGAGCTATAAAATCACAGAATCAAAAGAAAATATGGCAAAAATGGGAAAATTGCAAAATCATTAACAAAGCAAACAATGAAAAAGAATACGCAAGAAGTTTCAATCTTAAAAAAAACCCAATAAATACCCACGATTTATATTACATAAAAGTAGAAAAAAAAAACGCAAACTGTCGTTCACCTTGTTGGCAATCAGTTGTGGTGAATTTTTTCTTGCACAAAATAAAATTCATGTGAAAATTCTTGTCACAATCAACGGCTTCCAATTTTTAGCTGCAATTTACTACGAGAGAGTTTGGGGGGTCTCGACGAAAAATTAAAATTGCGTTGCAAAACGCCAACAACAGCGAACAAGGTCAACATCCAGTGGGCTACAGCAAGCGGAGTGTAAAAAGAAAAAATAATTAAAAAGAACTGTATAAAAAAGAAACTTTGCGACACTGTCTACGCGAGTACATAAATATAACCGATTCATTGACGCACTCAGCGCATTGCCATTCACTCGCTCACTCATTACTTACTCAATGCTTACTTGAGTGATTTTGTAGTTATTGCTGTTTAAACTTCCAGTAACGAAGCTTGATTACATCACAAATTACATGGCAATGTGCAAAATTTTTCGTGTGCTCTGGTAGCCGGTAGCAGACGGGAAAACCAGGCTCAACAGCGGCAAGGCAGAGGTAAAGACATCAACGGCTTTAACTTAAAGCGCCAGCGCACCCAAAACGCTACGTTTAAGGCGGTACGTAGCAGTTGCACAAAATGCCGACAAACGCAAAGACACTCAAAACAAAAAAAAAAAATATAAAATACTATAAACAACAATAGCAAATATGAAAAAAAACTTCGCAACTTGCAAGACAAGGCAAGACAAGGCAATGCAACGGCAGCCCGCTAAGTGGTGGCCGAATTTGAAGAGAAAATGCAAAAGAAATCAATGCAAATGGTTTTTCGTAAATATTGATTTAATATTATGTAACAGCAAGTTTAAATATTATTAACTTTAATAAAGAAACATATTAGCATAGAAGTTAAAAAGAGTTGTAAGACTTAGCGGTATTAATTATAAAAAATGCGGAGATTCAGTTTCAGCTAACAGCAGCTTTAAGTTGGTTGATTGTGAGTGAACATACTCATGTATGTATGTAGTATACTTACTATTCAAAAGTCACAAGAGTTTTAAGGAAGTTGAACCGATTTTTAAGTGAAAGAAAGAAGTTCTAACACTTCAAGTTCCAAAGTCACACGATATAAAGGGTTAACCATTTCGAGGTTCCCTACTTTTTTAAAGAAAAAAAAAACACAGAAACCTTAAATTTAATGGAGAATGTTTATTATCAATCGAAATAATATTCTTTGCCATTTATTTTTTGAAAATTATTATTTTTAAATGTCTCAGATGGTCCATCCTTTGAGCCCAATTTTCGATGACTTGTTCAAGCATTCCGACTGGTAGCAACTTGCGAATAACATGTGTGAAATAGTTGATTGTCATGGCCCGGTAACGGTCGCCATTGACGGTTACTGAATGAATTTGGCTCGAAAACCTCGGATCTTCTTGGAGCTGTCCAAGAGCCCATAGACAATGTAATGCATTAATCACCACATATTTAAGGAGAATATATTCGTGATGTATATTACCACACACAATTCCTCAATTTTGCAAAGGTTTTTGTGAGTAGTAGTACCTTTCTCTTTAGTGTTCTTTAGTGCAACTTTAAACTTGTATATATCTGAATGCAGTAAGGCATTTGGAATTGGATCAAGGTAATACATTTAACAACCACACCAGATACTTACTCACAGATTCTATTTTATGTTTGAAAACTATGCAGATTTTGCGTTGTATCAATAGTTTTTAAGGGCGGACTAATACTATTTCATGTCCTCGAGACCTTAGCTCGCTTATACTAGGTTGTGAATCTGACGATTGTTAAACAATTTCTTATCAACAAACTTTTTGTATAGACATACGACCTATTCTAACATCCACAATTAAAAAAAAGTCTTTACTTAATAATTATTTTCTTATTTTTATTTTCCACAGATTGCAGTGAAACCACACGCACAAAGCGGGCCAAACGACCACGTGCCCCAGAACCGGTGAACTTCGAACCGGAACCACAACAAGATTTAGAAAATGAAGAGAACGGTAGTCAAGAGAAGGATATACCTGAAATTCCGACGAATTTCCTAAGTCCTTCTGTGAGAGAATATCTTGAATTGGGCAAATCGATACCTGGTGAGCATAACAGTAATTTTATACAAACTTATGGACATATATTTGAAGGTCGTAAGTTCCGTACCACTTTGTGGATATTGAAACTGCTCTAATGTGTGTGCTACATGCTTAGAAAATAGAGAAATATAATGAAATTGCCAAAATGTGGCCACATATTTTTCATTTATCAAAAATAAACATTAGACAAATATTTTCGTGGGCAAAGATAGAGCAGAGGAAACTCAGACGCGTTTAACCTTAATACTAACTTGAGTTCACTAACCGAACTGTGTAAATAATGCCTAACCACCTAATCAATGTCATCTAGGCATTTTGTAATAATATTGGTGTATTGGATGCTAGACCACAGCAGATTCGCAGATTCTGGTCCAAAGTTATGAAAAACCTTACTGGGCGCCAGCTGCAGAACCTATATGAAAGTAGACCAAATGGAAACATCTCAATACTACCTTCTTGATTGTCACGCGTTTGCGAATCAAATTCTAAATACTTGGGATAACTCATCGAGCTAGTGGGAACAGAAATTAAACACCTCAGCAAATTTGTATTGGCCACAAGGTTCTTTGTCGATCGGATGCAGGAGTTATATTTATTATGGCTTCACAAAGTACTTTGTATAGTAGTTACAGAAATATTTGCCTTGAGCTCACCAATGATCCGAGAATTGCTGTTAGAGTTCGGTTTCTAATAACTCCACAAAAGGAAATCAATAGTAAGATTAAGGACACCTATTTTTAATATCTTCCGTCAAATTGGATTATTTTTATATATTTCAGTTGATCGCCATTATTCTTTTTTTAATTGCTCTTCATATGCAAACAAAAACAAACAATTTTTAAAAGGCGACGCAAAGTAATGAGGAGATTCAAAATGCTGGACGCGGGTCAAGACGAAACTCATTCGCCATGTACCGTTGACCGTCTTGGTCGTTGAAAACCTGAAAATTTATGATATATCAACAAATTTCGATTGCGAAACGACAATGTCACAAGGTTAGACCTGTTTTAATTTGCTTGGCGATTTTCGTCTGTTAAAATAAATCGATCAAAGAATTCGTAAGTGAAATTTTGTCCAAAAACGAAATGCGAGACATAGCTCCGTGTGACTTTTTCATATTTCAAAAACTAAAGAGAACCTTAAAAGGCTATTGTTTTACAAGAAAAATGAAAATCGCTGAACTAGCTAAAACTATTCCAAAAATCGAGGTTGAGAAGTGTTTGGGCGATTGGAAGAAGCGCTGACAGAAGTCATAATATCGAATAAGTATTCATAATATAGGTCTTATAGTGGACGAGGGACGAAGACGAAATATCTGCTATCATAAAATAAAACCAAAAGTCGTCACACACACGACATGGTTCCCACGTACCTGCTGACAGTCATAACTTCGAAGCGGTAGATAATTTCGTCTATGTTGGAACCAGTATTAACACCAACAATGTCAACTTCGAAATCTGACGCAGAATAACTCATGCCAACAGGTGCTACTGGGAGCGCAAAGAACTCCTTCGACTAATCTATATCTGGTGCAGAGACATGGACGATGAGAACTTCTGATGAATCGGCGCCAGGAGTATCGGCGCTGTATCAGCGTAAGCGATGTCTACGCAAGAATAAAATAAAAAGGCGACAACATTAACGAAATTAATTTTTTTTTTTAAACTAAGGTCCCCGTTATGTTTTGAACACACTTCCCATATTTGTTGCAATATTATAAATGTTTTTAAATAGTTGATAAATTCCAATATAAATTTCTTTTTGCGCACTAATTTACCCATTAGAGTATTTAATAAATACTAACGGTAATGAAAATTGCAACAACGAGCTGGTGCTGCCATATGGAACGAAAAACACAATATTTTCAGTCAACTGCAACAAATGACACCGCATATGGAATTAGTGTTGAGTTACAAAAAACTTGAAAAACATATTTACCGACATGTACGTAAACACTAAAAGGCTATCTAAAGGCCAGAGGCGCTTGGCTGTCATTCACAATTCAAATAAACATTTTAATTTATTTATTGATTCGATGCCAGCAGATATGCGCTTTCGCATAATAATGAAAGCACAGTAAGTGCAGCATTGGAAAGCACTAAAAAATTGATATTGATGGGGGGAAATACAAACAAACAAAAAAAAAAAAAAACTCCTTCAGCTATACATAAATGAGAATTTAGGAGAAACTCTGATTTTATGATTTTTTCCGCACGCTTGCTGAGTGCATCGGGCGGCTGATTTTGTTTCTTTCTTTCGAAAATTTACTGGCGGGGGGCAGAGAGGCTGACCAGAAATTCAATTATTTCGTGTTAAGAACAGATACACAATGACAACTGATAGGCAAACTACAAATGTATGAGTGTAGAAAAAAGTTGCATAAAAAATGTCGCTTTGCCTCACGGTGGCAGGCTTTTGATTGCATGCAACATACACATAACACACACAAACATATGGTAACGAATGCAACAGGCGCACTATTTCTGAATGAGTATTTTTGAAATCTATCCTCTTACCATTCATGTGGTCAATAGTTATCTGTTGCGGTCAACTCAGTTCCCGGCGGTGTGATGTGTGATAAAAAAGCAATATGGCAACACGCAAATATCCATCTGATAAAAGAAGCTGAAAAACTCAGTCGACTTTTATACGCGCGGCGTAATTGAGTGCAACTAACAGCGCCTTGTTTGCCACTGAATTCTGCCCGAATCTGCATCAGATGAAAACACCCTCACTCCTCCGCATGGGAGTCACTAATTCACAGTACACAAAACACATATTTTTTTAACTTTGCATGCAACTGAGTTTTTACGATTGAAAATGCATTTGGAATTTCTTTTGGCAATGCAACAACGGGAACAGAAAAAGAACTACAGGGTGACCAAGGCGATGTTGACCGAATAGACTGCGAACTGTGTGCTGCAAATTTTAATATTTATACAGCCAGATAGAAAACGTCGGTAAGTCAATCATATAGCGGTTCGATCAGAATGGTTTATCCGGAGAATAAAAATTTTTTAAATAAAAATAATTGTCCATATACGGACGTTATTTTGATCAATCAGTTTGTATCGCACTTATATACTACAGTGTTTCGATATCGGAGATTCCGACAAATGAATCACGTAATTTATATTTCCTTTAAATAAGATATATTTGTAGACATATACCAATAAAAAACAGCTCGCAGAAAAATATTTTTCGTTCGTTGTTAATTTTAGCACATACCATAAAGTTGAAACTTATCAAGCAAATTCGAAATTTCGAAAAATTCCATCTTGTTCTAATTTATCTAGTCACCCTATATTTTTGCAGATATCTTAAGAATTTAATCAATTGAGCTGATGGACATTCTCATTTAATTTTATTAAAATATTTAACATAATGACCTAGAGAGAACTATATATTGGGTATGTAGCCAATACTATATTTGAAACAAAGTTGCCACATATCACATACTATATACAGTTGAACTTCTGGTGGCACCGCTGCCGCAAATTGAAGACATCCTTTTGCAACCGGCGGATATAGAGAAATACCTAGAGCTCATCCTGGATAGTAAGCTTTCATGAAAACCGAATATCGAATACAGAACCGACAAAAGGGCTATCGCTCTACGACGCCATTATCAAGCCCATTATGTTCCATGAAGTCTTTATGTGGTGGTGGGATCTAGAAAAGACTCCACTTGCAAAGAAATTCGAGAACGTTCAACGGGCGGCGCTCATTAGCATGTGTAGTGGACTAAGGTCAACTCTAACGCCATCTTGTAGGTTGCTATCATACTGGGAAGAAGCCGTTGGAAGAGACTGCCAGTGAGCTCCTTTACGGATGGATCAAAGCTTGGGGGGTTTACTGTAAAGAGCTCTCTATCAACTCTAGCTTTTGGCCCAAGACCGATCGCAAGAGATCTAGTGATCTCTTTGCCCTTAGTAAGGCTCGAAGTCTTTCTAAATAAACGTTTTTTTTTGTGTGTGTAGAGTATTGTGATTCGAGTTATTGAAGTTCAACTGTATTACAACTTAATATACTCATGAATTTGGCTTTCGGGAGTAAATATAGGCAGCACTTTCGCCGAGTAAAACAACTGAAATCGGCCTGGAGGTCCGAGAACAAAACGCATAAATATCTCCTGCCAAAAAGCTATAAAAAAAAACTGAGGGGGAAAAATCAGGTAAAGGTCATTCAGGTTTAACTTTAAATGCAGTAAAATGGAGTAATGACTACACTCAATGAGACGGCTCTTGAAGCGGAGATTCTGCCAAAAAGCTTTAACCTCCAAGGTGGTAGAACATGGTGAGGGTCCTATGTGTAATAAAGATAATTAAATTCAGAAAAATATATAAATTATTCAATGTTGTAATAAAAACCCTAACTTCGGTCCCATATCTGCGGTATAGCTGTTACGGGAGGTAGTATACTCTGTTCAGGGTATAAGGATTTATACAAGATTCAGTCGGCACTTTTGTGGTACAGAGGTCACTAAGAGCTTTATACTCGGGTCTTTATAAATAAGTAATTTTTAAAATATGAGTTCAAAAAAGAATTGTATGGGCTCAACCGGGATTTGAACCCGGGACCTCTCGCACCCAAAGCGAGAATCATACCCCTAGACCATTGAGCCGCTTAATTTAGACCAACTTGCATTTTCTTTTAGCTCGAATCTCTGCCTTCGTTGGTACTCATCTTCACCAACAGTTTTGCTGACTTTGCCATGCACGCAATAGTTTATTTATCTGTATTTGTTGGTGCATTAATTAAAAAGTGAAACTTCATGTTTTTAAACTTGTTTTTTGGTCTCTTCTTCGTTCGTTTTAACAAATGTACGTTTTGATAAAGTTATGGCACTTGATATGTATCTGTTTGGTGGTATAACCGTTAGCAACAAATACCAACTTAATTCATAAACAAAAGCATGCTTGTTTCCACTTTCTGAAACTATTGGTCTCATATGCGTTTCGTGTCTCTGAAGGTGAAGATGTGTTTCGTTCTTATAATAATATAGGGTGCTTCCTTTTCGGCCAAACATTTCACATATGGCGCCGTTAGCAATATACAAATATGTTCGATAGATTCAAGTAGAGGCTCTTTCCTCAATATCCTTTTTTTGACAGATCACGCGTGAGTCGTGCCAGCTGTCATGTCATTTTTGTTCAGTACTGTTTGTAATTTCATCATGGAAAGACGTACGTCTTAACGGCGTTTAAAAATCGTTCAACATTGTGTAAGAATTAAAGCCGCTCGACATTCCCAAGTGACATCACCTCGGTTTATGGGCTCTTGAAAAGTTCCAAGAAGATCCGACGTTTTTGCGCCAAATTTTGTTTAGCGATGAGGCCCATATATGGCTCAATGGGTATTTAAACAAGAAAAATTGCCGCGTTTGCGACAGAGAGGAATCCTTTTCATCCAGAAAAAATAACGGTTTGGTGCGTTTTGTGGGTCGGTGGAATCATCGGTCCATATTTCTTAAAAAAAAAAAGCCGGTGAGAACGTAACTGCCCATGGCGACTGTTATCGCGCCATGTTAACCGATTATTTGATGCCTGAATTTGAAGCTCGTGATCTCGGTGCAATTTTCTGTGTTGTTTGTTTAAAAAAGTTGGCAACATCGAAATGGGTCATCCTTTATCTGTAGATATGTATCCTAAAACTTTCAATGGTTGGATTGATTTTCCTGAAGAAATGGTCAAAATGGCACGTTAGAGGGTTAAATTGATTTAAAAATATACTCAGACAATTTTTGATTAGATCTACGATAAGATATCCACTCTTTTCGAAGCATTAAACCTGAATTTCTAGACTATTTGACATTTTAAACTGTAAATCCCGAAAAAAAATTAGCGCTTTAAAAACTGATTTTAGAATGATAATTACAATAGAAACTCGTCTGTTAAGTATATTAGTTATTTATAATATTTTGTATTCGTAAATGCGTATATTAAAACATATGTTGTTTTATAACCCGACACTATCCATTTATTCTAGGCCGTCCCGGTGTCGACTATCCCATACTCTCAGCGATACCATACACAAATTTCTACTGCGATGAGCAGCCATATCCGGGATTTTTCGCCGATATGGAAACCAGGTGTCAAGGTAAATGCCAGGATTAATAAAAATAAATTGCCAATCTTTTATATATCTTTTCTTTACAGGTTGGCATTATTGCGACATTGATGGTCGACAAGCGTCCTTCTTATGCCCAAATGGCACACAATTTTCACAAGCCGTCTTCGTGTGCGACTGGTGGTTCAATGTCCGCTGTGATCTGTCGCCACGTCTTTACGCTATCAATGCACGACTCTACCAACGCCCAAAGGTGAATCCGACACGACCACATCGCATCATTACAAAGGAGCTGGTCGATGACATCTTCAATTAAACGGAAGTGGGTGACAGCAAAGATAGTAAAAAAAAAAGGAGCTCGAAAGAGATATTCAGACAATGAAGGAGAGGAGAGGGAGATATAAAGTTGAAGATAAAGAGGGAAGCTTGAGGAGATGAATAAAGAGATGAATAAAGAAAATATGAGAAGGATAAAGAGAGATAGAGAAAAGAAGGAAGAGTGAGTGAGAAAAGATGAAAGAGAGAGAGAGAGAGAGAGAAAGAGAGAGAGAGAAAAGGGACAAATGAGAGTAAAATGTGTGGAAGCATTACCAGATGAAAAACCACTGAGGGATGAGCGCTTTGGCGTAAATTTGTGGGCTATGAGGGTTATTTAAGTTAAACAAATTTCGATTTCAATTATTGAGTGACAAAATATCCAACGGTGCATAGTATTAAAATGAAATTCGAAAATGTTGCTATCCTATTTCGGTGCAATTTTGAGAAGTGCAGTTACAAAATATGCTAAGAATATATTTTAAGGACATTAAGTGTATATTTAGTGCTCTAATCATAAACTGGAACTATAAATATGTAAAGGCACATAAACTATTTTTTTAGTAAATAAATTAGTATTGTCTATATATTTTCTAATGTAAAATATTATAAAACCAGAAATTTAGCATAAAAGTGTGTAATATAAAAAGGTAATTTTAGTTTTTAGGTTAATATTACAAACAAAAAAATATTTAATATTATTTTTAGTGAATTTGTATATAGTTATATAGCAATGTAATCAATGTGTCTTCCATCGCGGTCAACTGCTTGCATTAACACGCAGATACATAATATTGTATGTATAAATATTTAGTATTTATATACTTTAACTTTAAATGCACATAATGTCTATATAAACACACCACTTCCTTTCTCTTTTCATTAATTTTGTCACTTTGTAGTTTCATTGCATTTAATTTATATTCTAAGTTAAGCTACTCTCATTGTTTAAACTATTCTGCAGTTAGTAAGTTTAAGCCTTTATCTGATTTGAAATAAAGCTTAATGAGCGCGCAAACATTTTGTTTTTAACTTTATTATTTTTCTTTAAACGCCTTTACTCCGTTTTGGCCAACAATTATGTCAAGAGTTGAAGGCCCCACATTTTTTTATTTTCTTTTGAACAAAAATATCTAGCTGGGCTCAACCGGGATTTGAACCCGGGACCTCTCGCACCCAAAGCGAGAATCATACCCCTAGACCATTGAGCCGCCTGATTAAAGTTAACTCGTATTTCCTCTTGTCGCCCAGTAATTAAGAAATGCTTTTATTTTCGGACTTTTAATTTATGTAAACTATTTTCACACACAATTGTTTATATATTTTAAAATAGTGCTACTATTATACGAGTATAATATAAATATTGTTTGAAGTAAATTTTTTTCGATTAAAAATTACTTTTATAAACCAATTTTTTATTATTTACTAATAATGCTACAATTCAAAAAGAAAAACTACACCCTTTCAAGAATATTCGCATTGATTAGTGGTACTCAAAAATGTTGTGATAACAGAAAAATAAACCAAAAAAATCGTTTATATATTATAACAGATGTTCCAAGTAGAGGTTAACAGCTTTTTTTGGGAGATCACGCATGAGTCGTGTCAACCTATTCAATTTTATTACGAAAATTCACATTATGTAAAGAATGTGTTTCGCGCGCTTCGCGTACCTGAGAGTGTACCCGAAGGCCGTGGAGAATCGATTCGGCGGACGTAACCGTCAATCACGACTATTAATCACGTCATGATAATCGACTATTTGATGCCTGACATTTATTTAGTTAGTTTAGTTTAGAGTCTATGGGGACAATCCCGCATCGATTCAGGGCTTGCGAACAAAACTATCCTTCGCCAGTTAACAGTCGAAGTACGCGAGCAAGCCATCGAAAATTAGACGGATGAACCATCTGAGATGTCCATCGTTAGTCACAACTTTTTTCATCTTGTTATGATGCTATTCCAGAATCAACCAATTGTGGAGCTGCTTCTGAGACCATATGTCATCGAACGGCATCACGTTTTGTCAACGTGAAGACGATCGTTGTGATTGTAGGCAAATGTTTTTGCCCAATAATAAAACAATCAAAGCTTAAAAGCAATCGTGTATGTTGTAATCGAAAAAAAAAAACGCAAGAATACAGCACAACAACAGATCAAAGCAGTAGCTTTTCAAGGACATTAATAATCTTAGAACGTAGGATGCCAGGTGCTACTTCGGTGAGTAGGCAATTGAGAAGCAAAGTCCCCTCTCGACGAACAAAAACCAAACTCTATAAGTCATTCATCGCCCCAGGCTTGGACGATGTCAACAACGGATGAGTCGACGTTGCGAGTTTTTGAGAGAAAAGTTCCGCGAAAGATTTATGGTCCTTTGCGTGTTGGCTACGGCGAATATCGCATTCGATGGAACGATGAGCTGTATGAGATATATGACGCCATTGACATAGTTCAGCGAATTAAAAGATAGCGGCAACGCTGGTTGTTGTCCGAATGGAGGAAAACACTCCAGCTCTGAAAGTATTCGACGCTGTGCCCGCCGGGGGAAGCAGCGAAAGAGGAAGGACCAGGTGGAGAAGGACCTGGCTTTGCTTGGAATATCTAATTGGCGCCACGAAGCGAAAAGAAGCGACTGGCGCGCCGTTGTTAACTCGGCTATACTCACGTAAGCGGTGTCTGCGCCAATTAAGAAGAAGAAAACTCAAACCTAGAGATATCTAGAAGTACATTCTACAAAATGTGTTGCTTTGCTCATTAGAAATTTCGCTTTCGTTTCAAAAATAATTTGCATGAACTACTCAGAAATAATGATGTTGCCGAAGAACCAGAAAATTAAATATCTATACCACAGTTATTTTCTCAAAATGAACTCAGTGATTTTATTCATGACTAAGTTAGGACTGTTAGAAACAAATTTTGTTAAAGCTTGTCATTTGTAGAAAATTTCCTCACTTAGCATAGATGGTTGGAGATTTGATCAAACTTCCGGAAAGTTGTAAAAATTTTGTGGCGATAGTCCAAACTTGCCTAGGTATCTATAAAGCTCCAAATTGTATAAAATATGTTGAAAAACTTAAAGATTTTAAGAGTAAATATGAGTGTCAAGTTAGATTATAATCGCAATCATTTGGATAAATTTCCATATAATTTAGATAATTACTTCGAGAAACAAAAGAGTTGTTGCACTAGGTTCTAAATGTGATGGAAGAAAAGTATCAAGGTTGATTGATTGGATTGTTCCTTTGATGTATAACATATTACTGCTGATCCTTAAAATGATATTGTTAACTAGAAATTTATAAAGGAAGAACTAATAAAATGCGATTAATCTAGATAAAACATAGCTTTCGTCACATTTATCTCTGTTTACTTTGTTTGATGCATGCTAAGCTTCCAGAACTAAACATATTTTATATATATGTATATCTGTTGTTTTGGCAACATGTTTTCTGTAATGTAAAATGAGCATAAAGATTTAACAATACACAAAAGCAAATCTTATGCCATGAATTGTGACCACAAACGTTTCAAAACCCGATCTTATATTCAGGGCAACAAAACTAATGTAGACGAGTACAATATTTTTCTCCGAAAATACGACTTTCGGTATTACATTGTCAATTAAAAGTAAACAAAACAAATATTAATTACTCTTTACCAATGTATGTATTTCTTTCTTAGAATAAGGCACTACTAATATGATAAATTTTTCATCGTGATGTCCCGGCACTGCATTATCAACATGTTTTTCTACTCAGCCTAAAAGTATGCAATATCAACGCTTTGAGGTTTAATCTAGCAACATTAAGAAAAAGCTTTTGTATGATCTATACTAAAAAAATATGTACTATAATATTGCTTCTTATTCATTTAAAGAAAATTTATTTGTACTTTTATTTTATAAATTTAGATAAAAACCGAATTTAATTCAATATAAAATATATTTTGTAATTTCGGCAGTTTACGGCATAAAACTGTTATTCGGCAGACTAGTTAGAGACGGCTCAATGGTCTAGGGGTATGATTCTCGCTTTGGGTGCGAGAGGTCCCGGGTTCAAATCCCGGTTGAGCCCAATTGCTTTTTGTTTTTAATTTCTATTATATTGTATTTCCAATAACTTGAACACTTTTTTTTTTAATTTTTTTTTTTACATTTTACAAAATCACCTTAACATAAACTTATTTTTAAGTAATATAATATGTATTGGGTAAATTTAAAGCACATATTTCTGACCGCTCAACTGTCCAGCGTTACATTAGATAAGTATTTATTGCTATTCTAGTGAATAAACAATAATAAGCCGTTCGAATTGAGTATTGTTATTTACCCGATGGTCTTCATTCATTTGAACAACATAGATTTAAAGGTCAGGCAAAAGTTTGTCAGAGAACAAAAACAGAAAATTTATTTTAGTTTCGAATGAATCAAATGACACTATCAAAAGGTTGGGACAAGTGATAAGACGGGTGAGCGTACAAGGCAGAGAACTGAATAATAAGTCCGGTTGTGTTAACATAAAGGTATGAGACTATTTTTCTGGGTAACCTATTGGACGAATTCTCGAGTGGTTTACGAGCAGTTTATTGGGGAGAATGGAACGTGTACAAAATTTCGGACCATCTATCTCAAAAGCTGAAGGACTAGTTCGCGTATATACAGGCAGAAATATCGACGGACATATTTTTGAGTCGAACCGAAAACCTTTATAGTTAAAGTGTAATAATTTACAATAATATTGTAAATAATTTGTAAAAAAAAAAACAAAAGAAAGAAAAAAGTAAATAGAATAGAATAAATGAAATAATCAGTCCCTGTAGTTAATACAGATATCCAATCTACAGTATATTATTATGAGCAAAAAATAGTAAGACTTTGTTCATAATTTAAAATTCTTGATTTATTCTTCAATAGCTACGCCCTCACCTCAAAGTAATCCCCTTTGGTCTCAATACACTTATGCCAACAGCCAATCCTCGAAACAGTTGTTAAAAACCATTTCCGGAATAGCCTCCAAGGCGCGTAGTGATTCACGTTCAATGCCTTCTATTGACTCAAACCGGTTTCCCTGGACCGGCCGTTTGAGTTTGCTGAAAAGCTAGAAGTCACACGGAGCTAAATCCAGCGAATTCGATGGTTGTGGCACTACATTGGTTGAAAATTTGGCGAAAAACTCACTTAGAATGGTGCAAACACTAAGAGTTGGTGGATCACAATTCCCACCTAATTTTACGGATAGCTTCGCGCAAACGAAGCATAACACTCAAATAGTATTCCTTGTTGACAGTTTGATTTTTGACCTGCTTTAACGTGGTTGTTTCGGCTTTGGCTCACTTCTGTCATTCGGCCGATTGATCGTCTTTTTCCGGGTCGTAAGCATACATCCAAGAATTATCGCCAGTTATAGTACGTTACATGATTTCCTAGCAGTCGGAAAGCATTGTTTCACAGACGTTAACTTCTTAATTTTTCCGAAGGCTCAAATAATCTTTCAAAATGGTTTTCACTAATCCTTCCAATATTCCAACGGTGTCAGCAAAATCTCGTGACTGTTAATCGTCGATTCTCAAGCAAAAAACCCTTTACATTATTGACGTGTTGATTATCAGTTGATGTTGATGGCCGTCCAGGACTTGGTCGTCATCAACGCGTTCTCGATCCTCTTTGAATAATTTGTACCAATGAAGTACACCTCCTTGCGACAAACAATTATCTAAAAATTTTCAACATTCTCAACGGTTCGGCACCAAAAATTTAATTCCGCACACAAAATTAAATGGAACTTCTTTTTTGAATAAAAATCACCGAATGCAGTTTATGTACTTCAGTAAGATCAGCGTATACTAAACACGAAAGATTATTTTGATGAGACATTTGGCACAGATACCACTGACAATCATACCAACTAAGAAAAAATAGTTCGACAATTAGGGTTTCGCTTAAAATTTAAATTAAGAAGTCTTACTATTTTTTGCCCACAGTAATAGTATGCATACTATGTATAAGTATGAAAGCGTTTATGGTTAGGCGAAGAAATTTGTTCATCAGCAAAAGTACAGGGTGACTAAAATAATAGAAAACAATAATTGCAGGGTGACAAAATTGATATTAGGCACAATATTGTTATGCGGCTCAATGGTCTAGGGGTATGATTCTCGCTTTGGGTGCGAGAGGTCCCGGGTTCAAATCCCGGTTGAGCCCGAAATCTTTTTTTCATTTTAATTCTTTATTTTTTTGATTAGAGAAGAGTATTTTTGCTCAAAAGTTATTGCTTTCTTTAATCAGTTTTAAAGGAAAGGTGAAAACGTGTAAATAGCCAATATGACTATTAGTTATATATTACATACATATGTTCTATTGAGGCTATTTATTAGATGACATTAATTAGAGAGGTAAATAATTTATGGACATTGTGGTAGGTGGAGGTGATTCAGTGTAGCTGCATTTTACATGCATTTGCTTATATTAATGAATGTCAAGATTCCCCTTTTATTCTGTGGACATTTTTTGCTGTTTGATAGTGAACGCGTCTACAAATGTTATGAGTCATAAATAAATGACATATGAATTCAGCCTCACAAAAATAGGTGGTATATAAGGTGATATTTATATACAAAATATGATATTATGAAAAAGATTGTGAGGGGACTCCAAATCTCTCTCTCTCGGATCATTTGTCTCTAAGCAATAACGGCAGCAAATTAAAAAAAAACAAAAACGGTTAAGCGTTTACAGAAAAAATGCTGTTTAGTGTTTATACATGAAAATTATTTAAGATGTTTGATAGTGGAAGTGCATAGGTGTTTCCCCCCATAGTGTCCTAAATCTTTAGACTTAGCGCGTGAGTATCAATAAGACAGTGTCCAGCCAGGCCACCTATCATTCCGACAACGCGATCATTGCYAAGGACTTGTAGTTCCATGGACCTTTTAATTCCCATTCTGGACAAGAAGGCTTTCGCAACGCTTACTGAGCTTGCACAGGATCCATCCAGCGCCTGAGTTTGTGAGGACAGGGGAACATCTTCTTTCGGGTAAGGGTGACTTTTCTAGCGAGAATATTGTCTTTAGGTTTCAGGCAAGTTTAATATGGAAGTAGTTTGATGATACGGCTAGTGAGGGTATGCACTTCTTGACTAGCTTTGATCTCACTGTGAGCTTCGATCCATTCGTGAAAAAGCCCACCGCACCTCCACCCACCTATATATACCCCGGAGGTATGTGAGCGGAAAGATGTCGCTAGAAGTAGGCTCCGATTAGTTCGGTTTATGGAAGGAAATGTGTATGAAATTTGACTTCTAAACCCATTAGTTTAGTGATGTTATGCTGCATATAGTAATATTATATGATGCATTAACTCACAATGAAACACAATTTCTTATAGGGAATAAAGATACTTAATTGAGATTATGTGGAATAACATGTATTTCACCCGTACAAATTATCCGCATAGTGTTTTTATTACCTTAATCTTTGAACTGGTAAACGCATTATTATTAGTATAATAAAATTCACCAAACTTCCTTTGAAAAGTAAATTGGATGAGCGTCACGATTAGTTGCCAATTGCACGTAATTTTGTATTAAATGATTTCCTAATTAGATTAAACGATCGATATTGATTATGATTTGCGGATTTCGGAAATCGGTCTAAATCACACAAGCTCATGTAGAGCACTTTTATAATGAATTACAGTGAACTTGTCCTACAATCGCTTTTGTATGAGTTCGATATATTATAATAAAATAAAAAAGTACAAACTTAAAGGAAAAAAACACAAAACAGAAACTTTTAAAAGAAAAAACAACATCGGGGCATAATTCTACAGTTGTGAGCAATTCTAAAGCACTGCTGTAGATTATATTCAATAGAATATTCAAATAAAATTTCGTATAGTTTTCACTCTCAGGAGATTGGTCTTGCTGATGGCAAATTTAAGAACAATGCTATGAGCACATAACTTCATTAATCGAAAACCTAGTGAAAACATTTAGTTTTTAATCAATACTTTTATTTGCATTCGTTTAAACCAATTCCTAAAGATCATCTTGTTACAAAATAAGAATAATAATAATAATAACAATAAGTCCCCTCTACAATCTTGAAAGCCACCAAATTTTGAAATTTTTTTGCGAGAAATGATATGATAAACATATGTAGTAACATATTTATAAATTTTATCAAGAGATAAATATTCTGTTGGCGCTTAGAGAAAACACCATTCCATGGCGCCATCTATAGGTATACTGGTGCGTTAGAATCCGTTATCTTTATCGATTGTCCAGTGAGAATTTCATGACGTCTCATTAATTGGAAGTGAAGTTATTGCGTTTTAAGTGTCAGTATGTTTGTGTTATCGGTGCGAAAACAAAGAGTCAGCATTAAATTTTGTTTTAAAATTTGTTAAAACTCTTACCGATCCCGTAGCAGAGTGCATGAGTGGCTTCAATGTTTTCAAAGTGGTCGTGAGGACATAAGTGACGATCAACATGTGGGCCAATCAAAATCCGTGATCACCTGAAATTCCATCGAAACTGTGCGTGTATTCATCAAATGGAAATGGAATCGAAAAATCACACCTTAACCCTTAACCACTCCCCGTATTCACCTGATATGGCACCGTGCGACTTCTTCCTTTTACGGAAAAATGCACTTGCTCCTGAAAAGAAAGCGTTTTGCAGACGTAGAGGCCATTCAAAAGGCTTGCACTGGAATACTGGTGGCCATACCGGCCAACGAGCGAAAACAGTCGTTTGAATTGCTTTCGGACCGTGCAAAAAAAAAGTATTGAAGCAGAAGGAGACTATTTTGAATAAAATAAATTGATTTTGCCGAAAAACCATTTGTTCAGTTTTGCAGTCCTTTTTACTTTGGCACTGACCTTGTATTTTCAATTTCTATCAAAAAAGCTTGCGTATAATTCATATGTTTATGAAAATTTGCATATTTGAACAAGAAATGCTTATCACGATTAAAAATATTTATTACAAATGTTCCCTAAGGAGGGCGAGTCTGAATTCTTTGTCTTCTTCATGAATACTGCTACTTTTTAAGGTATTAGGTAAAGCATCAAGCGAGATGTGATCCCGAACGTGCCAAGAAGACTTCAAATTATGAAAGAAATATAAATAACTAACTTAATTCTTCAAAACCCCATGAGTTTCTACCAATAGAGCTACTTTCGCCAATATATTTATCTATGTAATTCACAGGGATGTTTTAGATTATTTTTAAATCGGCTATACTTGTCCGCAAAATGACTGCCCTAAGAGCCGCCGATTAAAAAGAATAGTTTATGACCACTATAATGCCAGGTGGCATGCCATTTACGGGAACTGCTATTATTTTGCTCGCAACTGCTTGCTCATAATTACATAGGCATGTAAAAAAATATCGAGCAGCAACTTTCACTGCAACTGCAAGGCTATTGCTGATTGGCAATAAGGCCGGCAGTTTAACGGTGTTGAACTACCAACAACAACAGCAGCAACTTACACTGCTTACAGAAAACAGAAGGAGCGCCGACACCGCAATTTCAATGAAAAAATGAGATTTTTCGTTTTTGTTGTTGTTATTTAATGTTTCGATATTGCATGCCACAAGCGAAGAGTCATACTTGCTGTCAGGTGCCAACAGCAAACATGAACCAGTTGTAGAGCAACTTGAAACAAATTCACAGTTGGCAAGATTAAATCCAGATTGCGGCGGCGCTACTTGCACCCCACTCTAAGCCAGTCTGGCAGCCTTTACTGGTGAAGCGCGTTAGATGTGCTGCCGTTGCGAGGATCAGTGCCATTAGTGACATCGGCAATCAGCTGGCCGAAAGTGGTTTATTAACCGTTCCACAATCGAAAGGCAGTAGCAACATCAACTTAAGCGCGCTGGTAGTGGTAGTGGACTGGAACGTTAGTGGGTTTCGGGTGCTATTGACAATACAACGCTTGATTGCACGTCGATTTGACGAAATACTTATGAGTTATCATTTTAGTGCAATTACAGCATAAGACACTCGCATGAACGACTTCCGTCTGCCGTTACTTGTCCACTTTTGTCGTGAAAATTTCATATAATATTTGTTGCACTAAAGATGCAAATTATGTTCAATGGTTGTTTTTATTTAACGAAAATGTTGGAACAAATTCGATAGCGCGTAAAAGTCACGCAAAATGCTACTTGTAGCTTCGTTAAGGAACGTGAAAGATGTTTTTTCTATTTTTAAACGAACTACGAAAAAGGAAAACTTCAATTTAATGATTATGACAAAGGGTTAAAATATCTTGTAATATACAAACAATAATAATATTTTCTTTAGGAAGTGGCAAGGTAGGATACTGAACTTTATAAAAATAAAAACATAGAAACATCGAATTTTATGTATTTCTGAAGTTCAGATGACTGGTAACTGGTGAATGACATCACACGATCTTGGTGGGCAATCGACCGACCCGAAACGGAAAATTATCTGCTCAGCGATCCATAATAAATCCCTTGACTGATGCGACTGATGTGGGAAAGTGGTGCTGTATTCTTGAAACCAACCTACAAACCACAACTAAACCGTTGTTTTTTCTTGATAAGATGGCAGCACTTGAATCTCTTCAGGTTGCTCTTCGTCCAAAATTCGACAATTTTACTTGTTTACATACGCATTGAGTCAGAAATAGGCCTAATCGCTGAACAAAACTTGGCTCCAAAACGTCGAATCTTTTTGAAACTCACGCGTGATCTGCCAAAAAAAAGTTATTGAAAGAAGTAGCTCTACTTGGATCATTATTTAGTGGTATTTCGATATAATGCACGGACCGATTTCTCTCTATTTTGATTTCAAACTGGAATATGTCCTTTTAACTTGGACTTTTACCTTACACCATACACACGATCAATTTATATTGTCTAAAGTAGATATTATCAGGAAAGTATGCCCATTTAATTTTATTAGAAATTTTAACAAGAACAAGTAAGGAAGGGCTAAGTTCGGGTGTCACCGAACACTTTATACTCTCGCATGATAAAGTAATAATCGAGATTTCAGGCGTGGTTGTGAACCGATTTCACCCATATTTGGTACATGTCATCAGGGTGTTAAGAAAATATTATATACCGAATTTCATTGAAATCGGTTGAGTAGTTCCTGAGATATGGTTTTTGGTCCATAAGTGGGCGTCGCCACGCCCATTTCAATTTTTAAAAAAAGCCTGGATGCAGCTTCCTTCTGACATTTCTTCCGTAAAATTTAGTGTTCCTGATGTTTTTTGTTAGTCGGTTAACGCACTTTTAGTGATTTTCAACATAACCTTTGTATGGGAGGTGGGCGTGGTTATTATCCGATTTCTTCCATTTTTGAGCTGTATATGAAAATGCCTGAAGGAAACGACTCTATAGAGTTTGGTTGACATAGCTGTAGCAGTTTCCGAGATATGTACAAAAAACTTAGTAGGGGGCGGGGCCACGCCCACTTTTCCAAAAAATTACGGCCAAATATGCCCCTCCCTAATGCGATGCTTTTTGCCAAATTTCACTTTAATATCTTTATTTATGGCTTAGTTATGACATTTTATGGGTTTTCGGTTTTCGCCATTTTGTGGGCGTGGCAGTGGGCCGATTTTGCCCATCTTCGAACTTAACCTTCTTATGGAGCCAAGAAATACGAGTACCAAGTTTCATCATGATATCTCAATTTTTACTCAAGTTACAGCTTGCACGGACGGACGGACAGACGGACGGACGGACAGACAGACATCCGGATTTCAACTCTACTCGTCACCTTGATCATTTTGGTATATATAACCCTATATCTGACTCTTTTAGTTTTAGGACTTACAAACAACCGTTATGTGAACAAAACTATATTACTGTCTTTAGCAACATTGTTGCGAGAGTATAAATGTAACACATTTGACTCATAAATGGCAATGGTGAATTTCCGGATAAGCATTTATTAAATATAAAGACACGGTTTATCATTTCTTTCTTAAACCTCATTGTAAGCTGCCAGGATAATGTTTAGTTAAAAAAATACCTTGCGGAAATGTAATATTGTCAAGTAAGATTTCGTCTCAATCTATATTAACGGATTACATACTTGGTGTGAACACGGGGGCTTTCCATGAGAGGTAAGCTCTGAGCAATTAAGTCACTCAGTTGCAGAAGTTAAGGCATTGTCGGCTGGCCAAGAAATGCTCCCAATATTTCAAACTTACATTAGAAAGCTACTATCACTTCAACCTTACATGCCAAATCAACGGCGAATCCGAACATCCGTGATGTTAAGGTAATGCTCTGTATTTGGTCGGTTATATTGGGTTCTAAAACCGGGTGAAATTATTAATGGAGGAAACTAACGACAACAACCCAATGCAAATAAAGGTAAAGTTTATGAAACACTAATACGGTTGCAGGCTTAATAGCGCTCATATGTGGTTCATCATCAGACAGAAAGCTTCAGGGCTCCGAAGTACGACGTACATTCAAACAGCGAGTGGTGTGGGGGTGTATAGCGGCAAGTGGAGTTGGGAATCTTGTTTTTATAGACGAAAAAATGGATAAGCTTGTTTATTTAACCCTTTTGAAGAACAATTTGCTTCCGAGCGTAACTAAATTGGGCTTAAATGGAGGGAAATGGCAGTTCCAGCAAGACAATGATCCCAAACACACTTCGCGTTTGGTTCAAGAGTGCTTAATTTATAACTGCAGGCAGCTGAAAACACCTTCACAATGCCCTGATCTCAATCCCATTGAGCATATTTGGCATTTGTTTAAAAAAAAAAAAAAAATTCGCAAGCACCTAAAAACTTCGAAAGAATCCCTTAAAAATGCTCTGAAGGAAGAATAGGCCAACATTACCAGTCCGGAGACCCATTTGGTCGCAAGATCGCAAAGGCATTCGCAAGCGATTATTAAAGCCAAGTAAGGTGCAACCAAGTATTAAACATTTTCAATATATTTTTCTTCATCTTTTGTATTAAAATTTTATATTTTGTGCCAATACTTTTTTGATATGAATATGACTCTTTTCCATTATTTTCTTAATAATTTTCTACTTGTATGAAGTTTTTATTTTTAATGTTTGTATATATGTATTAAAAAAACCATTATTTAAAAAAATATGTTTGTTTTTTTGGTTGGTATGTTCAGTTAATTACAAGTTATATTGAAGCAAAGTGGAAAAACTGAGATATGCCAAAACTTTTTTGATTCACTGTAGTTGTTATACCTTGAACAGGGTAAATTCAGTTCGCCACGAAGTTCATAACTGCCAGAAGGAAATTTCGGAGACCCTTTAAATGCTTATATAAATGACGAGTTGAATTGATTTAGCCATATGAGTCTGTTTGTCGACTGCATATAAGCGATCTGTTCCTTCAGTTCACATTCTTCCCCCCAAGAAGATACTCATTTGTCAGAACGCCCATATCGGTCCACTATGTCATACAGCTGCCATAAAAACTAAACGAGCGGCAAGTCTTTCATTTAACGCGTTGTCTTCAAGAAATTTGGGATTGGTTTCAAAGGGGATTGGGATCGGTCCAAGGAAACGATCAATCTCCAAAGAAATACAGCTACCGATCAAAATAAACTTCTTGGAATCTTTTGTTTTTGTGTTCAACCGCAGTTAAGACTTGTTTGTTTTAATAATCAACAGCAAATACAGATTTTTTAAATGCTTGACAATGCTGAATTTAAACGCTTAGCGCGAAGGTAGTTAACAAATGTGGCAACACAGCAAGTGTGTTAACATTCGATAATTCAGAGCAAACGCGCACTAAAAACTAAGCAAATGCAGAATTATGTAAAAAAAAAAGCATTAAAAATTGAAATCCATGCGGTCTGCTGCATTGTAATTGCAAATAAACAAACACTGCTACGAAAAAGCTGCTGCAAAAGCCAAGTAACTGTAACATACGCTTACAAACGTCTGCCTGTATGTATGTGTGTGTGTGTGTATGGTCGTCATAAAAATAAACACTACTCTGTTTATCCACAAGTGATTTAATTTTTCTGCGAACTCCAAACAAACGCAAACCATTCGACCTGACCGGACCCTCAGCCAGCCAACCAGCCAGCTAGAGCCAACCTAAGCGCTCGGTCCTCCGCCATTTGGCGCGGTTTACCACACGTTTCTTTTTACAGCGACGATTCGCTTGCAAATGGCATTTGGCAAGCGGGTGGAGGAGGGTTGGAGACCAACAGTTGGCGAGTAGTTGCTACTGTCTGCTGTTTAATTGCAGTTGCGTTGACTAAAAAGCGCTTGCGGCACTTAATCGTGGTCGTGTTCGCGCTGATTTGTTGGTCGATCGCTTAGCTTTGTCGTTGACGCGGTGCTGTTGTTGTTGGTTGTTCATTGCTGTTGCTGTAGTCGCGGAGTTACAGTAATCGAAGTGAATGCACTGCTGCCAATTCGGCAGAAAATGTGAAAGGACGAAATGTCAAAAGCATGTTTTACTTCTGCTCCACAACGCGCCAGTGCCGGGATGTGTATGTGTGTGAGTTCTGTGCTTTGTCTGCATGCATGCACGCGTGAGTAGTTTGCCCGCAAAGCAAAGCTGTGCTGCTTGTAATTATTCTTTGAAGTGGATGTAGAAGATTACAATATGAATAGGAAAAATTATATTGGCAATAAATAATTTATAACTTTATGGTATATAACAACTGATTCTGAATTTGCATATATTTAAATGCAAATGCATGTGTGTTTGTTTTTACATATGAACATGTTGTGTGCATGTACTACACATGTTCCTTTTACCAACTGCAACTCTCGCTGAACTAATTCTTTACAAATGGTAACTTTAACGAGAATTGCTATTTTAAAATTATTCCGAGAGCTTTAAGGGGTGACTCAGAAGCATATTTTTAGAGACATGCAAATGTACTCTTGTCTTTCTGACACACTTTTAGTCATAATGTAAGACATGAAAAAAGCACAAGTGTAAGTAATAGAAATACTCCTGGGAAATAAAGCCTAGAGCGTCACTTAGAACAATTATCATTGTGTAAAGAAATAAGTAGTGATTTAAAAAAAAATGAAAAAGTTCTCGATTTGTCGTATTAAGGGGTTTTATATCCACTTGCAAGTCGGAAAAAACAATTTTTTTTTAAATTATTATTATTATTGTTTTTTTTTTTGAAGAGGAATTTTATTTAAAAAATAAATGAAAATAGTCTTAATTTCTTAACTTAATGTAATTTAATAATCAGCAGCACCGACTTGAAATATTATGGATCCGTGATCCTGGAATCGATCTCTAGGAAGACCTTTAAAAAGTTTCCTACATTTGTAAGTACGGTATTAAAAAAAACAAAACTTTTCGTAATTCGATAGCTATGATATTAAAAAACATAGTTATAGCCGTTTTAGTGCCGTGGACCGTTTAGCGTACGACGATCTTCTTATGTTGATATGTTACCTCAAGATTTAAGTAACCGATTTCTTCAAAAATTTATGAAATTATTTGTTATACATCTATCTATCGCTCCTGATTCGGATTTTATAAACTTTTAATTATAAGCATTTTTTTAAATTCGAAATTGCCAGAAAGGGGAGTAAACACTTTTTTATGGCGACGCCATTTTGTGAATCCGATAACGACATCCTTACTAATGAATAATTTTCTCAATTTGAATGTTTTAGATCACTTCAAGTGTGAAGTGTGCACCGGTCTGCAATTCAACGATTTTTTACATTTTTATACTCTCGCAACAAACTTGCTAAAGAGAGTATTATAGTTTTGTCCACATAACGGTTGTTTGTAAGTCCTTAAACTAAGAGTCAGATATAGGTTTATGTATATGAAAGTGATCAGGGTGACGCGTAGAGTTGAAATCCGGATGTCTGCCTGTCCGTCCGTCCGTCTGTCCGTCCGTCCGTGCAAGCTGTAACTTGAGTAAAAATTGAAATATCATGATGAAACTTGGTACACGTATTTCTTGGCTCCATAAGAAGGTTATGTTCGAAGATGGGCAAAATCGGCCCACTGCCACGCCCACAAAATGGCGGAAACCGAAAACCTATTAAGTGTCATAACTAAGCCATAAATAAGGATATTAAAATGAAATTTGGCACAAAGGATCGCATTAAAAATGGGCATATTTGGACGTAATTCTTTTGGAAAACTGGGTGTGGCCCCCGGCCCCTTCTAACTTTTTTGTACATATCTCGAAAACTACTATAGCCAAACTGTATAGAGTTGTTTCTTTTAGGCATTTCCATACACAGTTCAAAAATGGAAGAAATCGGATAATAACCACGCCCACCTCCCATACAAAGGTTAWGTTGAAAATCACTAAAAGTGCGTTAACCGACTAACAAAAAACGTCAGAAACACTAAATTTTACGGAAGAAATGTCAGAAGTAAGCTGCATCCAGGCTTTTTTTTAAATTGAAAATGGGCGTGGCGTCGCCCACTTATGGACCAAAAACCATATCTCAGGAATTACTCGACCGATTTCAATGAAATTCGGAATATAATATTTTCTTAACACCCTGATGACATGTACCAAATATGGGTGAAATCGGTTCACAACCACGCCTGAAATCTCGCTTATCACTTTATCATGTGAGAGTATAAAATGTTCGGTGACAACCGAACTTAGCCCTTCCTTACTTGTTTTATATTCTTTAAATGTCAATGAAAATGATATTAAAAAACGACTCTTGTGAAATTAAAATTGTTATTAAACTCGTGGGAGAATTTTAAGTCGACCTGTTCAGCCGTTTGGGAAAAATGTTTCTCACAGACTTCGAAAACAGCGTTTCGAGAAAAGAGTCGAAGAATACGTGCAGTGTCATCAGAAGCAGTGGGTGTCGACATGTCTGTTTAGAAAAGGTGTTCTAAGCTGGGTGGCTGGATTAGGACAATGTCCAACTTAAGTATTGTTAGTCTTTCGACTCATGGTTTATGGATGCCACGCTGTTACGGTGTCAGTTAATCTGCATGAATAGCGGAATTTTGATGCTGGGCTACTCAGGAGCCATTCCACCAGAAAGAGCCAGCCCTGACCCAGCCACCATTTCCGCGACGGTCTCGGATTTCTGGGCTGTCTTTCTGATTGTTTGATTTTGTTTGCGACCGATTACATTAAGTTAAAAATTCTTACAAATACACTCATATCTCCGAAATATGACCAAAACAAATAAGGTCAGTGATGCATGAAACAAAACTATAATACATCTATGACAAGCTATGAAAATTGCCGCCAGTTAACGGCATAATTTTATAATCAATTATTTTTAAAATAAATTCTCCTGGAAAAATGCGAACTATTTTCTCACTTTTCGTAAAAAGACACATTGTGTTCAAAAAAGTCAGAATAGGGGTAAAGCGAAATTCGTAGAGTATAAAATTCACTTTAAGTTGTTTAAACAATGATTGGAATAGCAATTAAATTCGTTTCATAGATTTAAGGGGCTATACCAGTGTGACGCATGAAAAATTTGGCGATTTTCGTGAATTTTTTTTAAGAGAAAGTACGCGATTAAATCTTTCGAACTTTCTTGAACGTAATAAGGAATCTTTTCAGCTATATTTTAAGATTAATTTTTTACAAAAATGTTGAAAAATAACGGAGTTATGGGTTGTCTTGGGAGGTGCAAAAAACTGCTGGCATGAATGAGTAGCTAAAACAAAAAAATTTGAAATGTTTATTAACCTTGAAGATATTTCCCATACAATGGCCTACGATTTTTAAAAATTCCAAAAAGTAACCAAATGGCGTAATTAAAAAAATTTAAAAAATTGTCGTTTTTTTAATGCCAAATTTAGAATTTTCATCCAACCAAAATGACTGTAGGTCATTGTATAGTAAATGTATTCAAAAATACTGTTTTATTTGAAGTCGATCGGTCAATTTCTCGTTGAGTTATGACGTCAGCAATTTTGAAAATGTCATTTCGAGAAAAACGCGTTTAAAGTTTCACTTATATATGTTTGCTCCTCCGAGCGGTCGCTCTTTAGAACGCTGCCATCCAAAAACTATTCAAGATATGGCCTTCCCGATTTCACAGGATATTTGTAGAAATATAAGCTATTGAAAAAGCAAATAAACAAAAATTTCAATACCAAATCAAATATCACACCCTTGAATACCATACATGGCAGAAAGCCCAAAATAGCATTGTCTGTCAAAACAAATATATGTAATTCCGGCTGTTAAGAAAAATAGATTTATTTCTTCAAAACAAATTAAAAGTGATTTGAATATTGTTGACAAATCGACCATCCGGCAAAGCTTGCCAAGGAAAATTTCAAGACGCGAAGCCCATGAAAAGGGCCTGTGTTACCAAAAAACGTGCAACAAAGGCTCTAAAGTTTGCTAAAGAACATGGGTTTCGGCCTAAAAATAAGTGGCATAACGTTCTCAGGTCTGACGAAACAAAAGTAAACTTAATTAACTGTGATCGAGTTACTCATCAAGTAACAATACCGAAAAATGTAGTATGGAACCATAAACATGCGTTAAGGGGGTATTTTGGTTTAGAAGCCCGAATTTTATTATTTTTATTGATATTCTAAGAACACAAAACATAAATAATATAAGAAAATAATTAAATTAAAAAAAAAATGCAGGTCGGCGAAGTAGAGACTGATGAAACAATGGCTTGTTCTGGTGTGCAGGACATAAATCCTTTCCGCGACCTAAAACGAAAATTTATGCTAGATCCGTGAAGAGTAAAAGTGTAGTTATCGCACTACAAAACGGTTTAAAAAAAAATTTACAAAATGGTGGAGGTTTGAAAAAAAAAGTTTCGTATTTTCCGTTTTTTGTGGTTCGGAATTAAAAAAAAAACCTTCGAAATCTCTTCGGAGTGCGATACTATAATATATAAGAAAGTTCTGTGTAAAAAAAATTTCATGTGAATCGACTGAGTAGAACTTGAAATATCATGCACACCGCTTCTAGAAAAGTAGTTATGAGAAAAACGAGTTTAAAGTTGTCACCGGCGCGTCACAAAATTAGCTGTAAGTCGGAAAATAATTTGAATTTCGAAAAATCCTCTTAGGGACCTTTTTTTGAAGGGTTGTTCTGTAAAAATATGCAAAAACAAAAAATGAATTTTTTCGAATTTATAAACCAGAATACCCCCTGAAACATGTGGCGAAACTATTGCATGTTGCAATACTTTAAAAATGCTTATAAGTATGTTAAGCTGAAGAACACTTAATATATACTGATTATATAAGCAAAAATAAACTTAAGAAATTATAGTGATTTGACCATATTTGATTTTCAAGTCCATATAATTTCGAGCTATTGCCGTTAAAAGAGAAGAAAGAGCACGGGGAATAGTGTCGCTGGCACTTTGGTTGAGTACGACAGTCACAGGTTAATTGAACAATTCAAAAGTCCCCGGCATACCATAGTAAAACACCTTCATTTGGCAAAATTCTTTTCTTTTTTAATCAACATAGTTCTCTTCGAGGGTGACACACTGATTATAGCAAACCTTCAACTTGACGATACCAATAAGTCAGTTAATTCTTCCAAGCGCCGAGCATTCTTTTGAGATCTGAGAACAGGAAATAGTCGCTGGCCGCCACATCTGGAGAATGCGATGGATGCTGAAGCAGTTCGAAGTCCAATTTATGGATTTTTCTCGTCGTTTTCACTAGATAGTGACAGGGTCTATTATTCTTCTTGTTTAAATGTGATAATAGTAGCTGTGGATGGTTCTTCCTTTCTTAAGATATTCAAAAAAATTATGACATGCGCATCTCGAAATACAGACGCCATAATCTTACAAGCCGACCGCTGCATTATTCCACGGTTTGGAGCGGGTTAATCGTGTGCATTGTATGGCTGTCGATTGGACTTCGGAGTGAAATGATAGGGCCCTTCTTCATTCATTTTCACATACGAACATCTCCAAATACTGCCCCGGATCACTTTATAGTCATCCAAAAATTGGGCTTCTACTATGTACACCGTCTTTCGGGACGTCTACACTTAGAACCAATCCTTGATGGAGTAGTGTCGGGAAAATCGTTATCAAGCCCAGTTTTTGTTTCAACTGCATTTTTTTCTTCAAAAAGTAAAATTTTATCAATACGCGAAATTCCTCTTTATCCATTTTTTACAATAAAAAAGTTGCTTCACTCAAAATGGTATAATTCAGAAACGAATAATTCGATAGCTGCCAAATTTATGCATGCTTCTGGTTTTGCTCTATTTGCAGCGAATTTATTAAAATTAGAGATATTTAAATTTTAAGAAGCACATCAAGTTTCTTTCAATTTACCTGTTAAAAGCCAGCAAATATATTATGGATGGTGAATTTATAAATTCTTTTTTATAACAATTATTAACTCCATCGATAACATTAATTAAAAACTGGTATCGAGGAGAAATAAAAACAAAGGAAGTTTGCAAAGCCGAGAATTTGTACGGAACCTGGTGATCAACTTTCAAATATTTGAAGCATTTTAGATTAGCATTTAGAGGCCAAAATAAAAGCTGTAATATTTGTATGCCCTCAGATAAAAAATATACCGAAGCTACTTACTCTCTTCTAGATTCTCTTTTAGATAAACTTGCAAGATAATTTGAGAGCTTAAATATAATGCAATTTGTGAGACTTTACCAAGGCCAGTATACTGAAAGCATAACACGACACTTAATTTGGGGGTTATAAGGTAAACTTCTACGGAACACAGAAAAATAAAATTGTACAATTTTGAGCATTTGGAGTCTATTTTAAAATATCTTGTCAAGATTAATCGTGAATAAGTTCTTTCAAATTCAAAACCACTTTTTAGTCTTATTTAAGGCAATAAAAACGAAAAAAAAAAATTAACTATGTTGCACCAAAGATATAATATCCTACACAAAGACAAAAGATTCCTTACAAGAACTTGATTCTAAATCGGTTAGTTTGTATTGCAGCTACATATGTACATATATTCTTGGGGAGAAAAGAAAGGTGCACACTGAAGAACTAGTTCGCGTCTATACGGACAAACAGACAGATTCGGTTGACTGCATATGTCTAAATCGAATCAGCTCGTCAGCTAACCATTTATTTATATATTTTATAGGGAATCAGATGTTTCCTTCTGGGTGTTGCAAAAATCGCGACAAACTTAGGACATATTAAGTTCAGGTATAATAAGGTATGTATAACCTGTGCGCGAGAATGCTGTAGACCGGTGTTAACTAATCACTCAACTATCTTTTGTGTTTGTTAGGCAATTTTAAGTAATTCTTGCGGAATTAAAAATAATTTTCATAAGGTTTTGATCAGATTTTGCCATTTCTATCTGAAATAGCTCAAAGCTTTCACTAGCGCAGTGTTATACTCATACATACAAGTACATTTGTATTATGCCAATCAATGACTGCAACTGCAAGATATAAAAATAGAAGCGAAAAAAATTGAGCAAAGCGTGATGGATTTCCAACGAACAAGCTATGAGAACAGCAAATGCGCAACAACAACAAATCAATGAGCTTTATAAATCGTTAGCACTTTCGACAGTTTGTAAAAAATATCGCTTCACAAATGCAATGTGTGAACAATGTCAATAAGCACATGAATGCCTGTGTATGCGGGTGTGAATGTTTTTGTGTTTGTGAGTTTGGGAAAATATAGTGTAAAGCCCAGCATGTGGATTCACAAATGACCATTCGCCTGCATCCGCCTTCACATCCGCCTACAATGTCATGCACATATGCAACATACAAAGGTACACTCATACATACATATGTATGTATGTGCTTGCAAAGTATGTATGTATGTTGTCTTTATTCGGCTTTATTTTAATGTTACTCCACATACATTTGGCTGTTGTCTGAATTTTGTAGAGTAAATTAATTTATTCGTCGACATGTGCCGTTTTAATTGCCAGCGTTGTTGTTATTGTTGTTTAATGTATGCATTTGAAAGGCAGGTGCCAAATTGTATGCGTGTGTCGGTCTCTGTGTTATGTCCGTTATTATTGTATTATTTCGCAAATTATTAGATTTTTAAACACTGCACGGCCACGCATACATACACACATGCATATGAGTATATATCCATACCCATACAAACATGTGTGTGTGTGTGTGTATGTGTCATGGCGGCGCAACTTACGGCCGGCAAGGTAATTCATTTGTTGTGGCCATTTCACATTTCTTAAATTAGCATATAGTAGGCATATACACACATACATATGCATATAATACATACATACACACATAGAGACAATGAAATCTGCCAACGCATTGCGTGCGGATTGAAATTCTCGCACACGTGCAAACAAATTCGCACGCATTTAAATGGGTATTTATGTTTTTTCACCGCACCACAAAGCAGTTGCGCATGCGTGTGCGTGTGTGTGCCTGCTACATTATTATTATGCGAAAACATCATTTGCTATTATATTATTTTGAATTTTCCAGCAATTAGTCTTGTTTACGTTGGGCGTATGCATTACCAAAGTGCGTATGTACATATGTATGTACGTGTGTATGTGTGTTGGCAGGTAAGTATCAGTGCATGATATGTTAACTGAGTAGCTTCACAAATAGCTGACATACACATACTTGTCGGAATTGCTGCACCGAGTTTATTTAGTAATTAAAAGTTGTTTTATTGCTGCAATCTTCTCACTTAGTCTGTGTGCTTTTGTGTGCGTGTGTGTGCATTGATTAGCTTAAAATGATGAGATGCAGTTGAAAAATGGCACTGTAAATATCATCGCTTAGCAGGCTAATGGATTTGATGAAATTTTTGGTGTTATTCACCCACACATGCTAATAAAATATGGTCACTGTTGGAAGTTCGTTTCACGGAAAAAGTCTAAGATCATAAAAGACGTTATCGTTTCAGTAAGATCTAAAATTTGAACTATAAATATGTTTGAGTTCATTCAAGTACATTCCACCTGCAAGAGCTTTGAAAAACCGGGTTAATAAAATGTTAAATTTTTTTGGATAATCTGAAAGAAATATTCTCGGGTTTAGTTGGCAATGCGTTCGAATAAAGGATACGTACTATGAACTAAATACATCATTTTCAATCCCCAGTAGAAAAGATTGGGCCAATTGTTCAGTGATCGACAGTTCCAATGTCGAAATCACATATACACTGACGGATCAAAGGGTGAAACAGGAACATGAGCATTTCTGTAGTAATCCATACACGGTTGAAAATAAATTACTACAATTAGGTCTTTCAAGCCGAAATTTTAGCCCAGCAGCAATAAAGGCCATCCGTAGTGCGAATACAAAGTCTCTTTGTGTTTGGTTATCCAAAAAAGCAATTAATAGACTAAGTACCAGGTCATAAAGGAAAAGAAGAAAATGAAAAGGCAGAAAAGTTGTCCCACTCAACACATCTGCAGACATAAGGGTTGTTTGCAGCAGTGGACCCTAGAGAAACAGCTCTAGTGTTGGGACACAAGCAACACAGGGCATACCAGTTAATTTAGGATAGTGTTAATGTAGACATAGCAAAAAACTCCTACTTTTAGACAAACGCTAGCTTACTAATACATATTGTAGTGATCGCCACAGGGCACTCTTTAAGATCTCACCTTCAATTATTGGGAAAAATGGATTCGGCGGAATGCATGGTTGCGCGGAGGATAATGAGACGCTGGCACATTATCTCAGCGAATGCCCAGTCTTCAGCCGGTGAGAAGGGACAATTTTCACGGCTCCAAATACTCTAACTTGAGAGACATTAGGCAGCTCGGACGGAGAAGAATTAGGTGTTTTACCATATGTGCAGAGTTGCTGGATAAGGCTTAAATTGGTTACCTGCTGGGTGCAGAGGAGGCATAATGTTGGTCTAAGTGCTGCCGCCTGAGAACTGCGTGAAGTGAATCAACCATTCGTAGAGGCTTTTTTAAATTCCGTGCAGGTCATGAGAACACCAAGGATGATGAAGGCAGTAAACGTTCAAAAAGTTACAGTCGAAAATTAAAAAAACAAAATCCACAAAATATTATTAATGATAAAAGAGTTGAATAAATTTGGCAACGAATTGCTTCCGTATCAATCGTGTCTCTAATATGGCTCTCAGACCTCGACTTGTGTACAGTGCATAGACTGTAAAAAAAATTCTTAATATGAATTTTTGCATATGTATATGGTAAAACGTAATTTTGAACCACAAAATAAAAATTATTTTATGTAAAAAAAAAAAAAAAAAATAATGGCGGAAATATCAACGATTTCGGTGATTGACATTTATTGCGACTGCCAACTTCCTGACCAGGCTTTTTATCTGATATGAAAAAAGTATTTTTGTTTTTTCAACTAAGAAGCTTGTATAAAGTGCATAGCAGAGGGGTTTTGAGAATTTCGAAAAATTAGGCAAACAGGCCTTTTCTAAAAACTGCGATTTTTACCTATATTTTTCGACATTAAAATAGTTAAACCTTGACAGTGGTTGCAATTTTTCTCGGAAGAGCGCTCTATCACGCACTTGAGTATAAAATTGTCTATAAAATACGCTTTTGTTGTAGTAAATCGGTTTAAAAAAAGTTAGTTTCGTTCTTCGAAAATATTCGGAGTATACCAATGAAACTTCGGGACTATATTTTTGAATAGTTTTCAATTGCGAAAAATAATTTTAATTTTTTGAAAATTCTAGAGCTATCTCCCCAATTAAGTGTTTACCAAAATTTTGTGATATAATCAGTTTATGATTAGGTAAATAACGGATACTGCTCAGAATGTTTCAACAGACTACCCTCAAAATCTCTTTGACCCAATATGACTTGTACACAGTACTATTTTGAGCAAAAGTCCAACCTACATCATCTATGCAGTATGAAAAAATAACTTTCATAAAATAATTCCATAGCAGTTTTCCAATCCAGAAGACTTTCTATATCGTTTCGTGACCGTTGACGAAAAACGAATTCCCTACTACACACCAGAGACTAAGGCATAGTCGAAATGTTGGACTTAATTTGTTCGTTTTGAAGAAGTGATTGGTCATCACAAGGTCGTTCACAAGGAGTGAGCATCAACAAGATTTTTCAAAAATGTTTGTAGTTTTTGCGGCATGTTTGCTTATTGTAAGTTGTATGCATTGACAAAAGCTCTGGTTGAATTTTTAGATATTAACCGGTGGTATAGTAAACAATTCGTTGGCATCTATCAAAATACGTGAATTAATGATTATGATATTTTATATATAAATGTATGGTTGAAAACTGCAATTTATCTATTGCTATGGTACTACTGTATCTCTTAAAAATATTTATATGTATATATAGTACATCTATACTATGTTATATACATTTTTTGTATAATGTACATACTATATTTCTAGCAAACTATGCGTTTCCTTTCACCAAAGTTAAGTTTATCAATTAACGTGCCTCACGCTGTTATATCCAGCCGCGATAAAAGTGATTAATTACAAATACTTGCTGCGGTTTAAGTGATTTCGGAGCAGTTCTTTAGTGAAATAATTGAATTGTAAATAGCGCTTAAGCAACTCTGCAATTAAATACATTTTCAAAATACCTCGGCATATGTTTGTGATACATACATATTTGCTAAATAACGGTGCCTTCGGTAACTTGAAGTTTAATAATGCTGTAAAAGAGTTTATTAAATAACTTCCAGCAGAGTAAATCAAAAAATTTTGTGATTCATGTGATATCCGAAACGAAAGCTTAAAATTAAAGGTAAATTGAATAACATGTTGCGTCACAAAATCTCTTGTATGTAGACATCCGATACACAAAGTATGGCATGAAACACAAAACTAGACTTTGAAGAGAGATCATGAAAATTTAGTCTTCACCGCCATTACAAAACATTAACTGTTTTTGGCATACCGTTATTTTTTTTTAAAACAGAGACAGTTTGAAAGTTAAAGTATCACGAATCGAACGTAATAAAATGCCCAAATAGACTCCTGATTGAACATTTATGATGATAATATACGTAAGTTGATTTTTATATTTCGGGATTTGGCAATGCTAGTGTTTAAAACGGGCAATTGACAACTTTATTGTAAAGCTTGACATTTTTGATGATAAACACACTCAAAACGTTTTGACATACGCCCGCTATATGTGTTTACAGTAACTTAAAATATTCCTCTCGACCAAACATTTTCGCGCGATTATTAATTACCATCTTCGTTGCGGTTTAACTCAATAACAGTGATCCACCAACTTATTTTAATTCTTGGCAATGAAACTCCATCAAAGACCAGTGTTTATCGATGGTATGGTGAATTCAATCGAGAATTTCGTGAAGTTCGTTCAAAGCAGTTGTTGTTCTGTAATATTGCCAGATTGTCTTGTGACCTATCATGACATTGAGAGAACTTTAAAGGAACCAGTAAAAATTCAAAATTGGAGTGTAAAAAATATTTGTTCACACAATTTGTCGATCGCTCCATAAAAGTTTCGTGTCGATTAGTCGAGAAAAATGTTATAAATATACGAAAGAGGTGCACGGTTATGAAATCGTAACAGATGGTGAAATGTGGATTTATTCATGTGTGCCCGAAAGTAAATATCAGTCGACTGCATGAATGTGTCAGTTGGTGCCAGCTTGCCAGTTGTCTTCTAAGAAAAAGGAATCACTCTTCACCATGAAAATGCGAGCTTTCATACCTTTCGAATGAATCAACTGAACTTTCGAGCTCTTAAAACATCGATTCGATGAGTAATATATCGTACAGTACAGTTCTAACTGGGATAAATGAAGAGGTCAACGTTTTTGGTTGATGTGCTCAAAATGCTTGTTGTAGAGATACCTCAATCAGAGTAGTCAAATTGCCTCGACAATTTGGTAAACGCATGTAAATGTATAGATTTTAATGGAGAATATTTTGAAAAACACCAAAGTGATTTTCGATTATTAAAAGTGGTTTCGGTTCTCAAATCCCGAATTATAAAAGATAACCTACGTAAAGTTGTTAAGTTTTGGTTGTTTAAATAAAAACTTTAAAACTTGATTCTTTCCACAATGATATCACTGTCAAAGATTATTATAGAAAATGCCAATTTTGAAGGTAAAGCATAAGTGTAAGTCAATTGCTGGCCATCTTTGGAAAAATTATCACATTAAATATAATTATTTCATATTTTTAAATTGTATATTTTCAAAATTTACACTCTCAGATTGTTTTATATCCACTTCTTATGCGAATATTTCTGCCTTTGGCGACAGCCAAAATTTATTTATTACGTAATACCGATAAACTTCAAGAGCTTGGCAGTTTCTATTAATTTAAGTCACATTTGTTAGACTTAATGGTTACAATACCTGTTTATCTAAATGAGTGTTTTATAGAACGCATTCTCATATAACTAGCAGAGTAAGACTCTCTACGTTGTAGAGAGATTCATTCATTTAATTTTTAGTTTTCCCGATTGTCTAAAAGTTTCCACCTTTTATAAAACAAATGTACCACTTACCTGAAAAGAAGAAAAGAAAGAATATAAGGTTATTAGTAAAGTTTAGCAATAGCTCATGTTTTCTTAATGACTACAAAATGTGTGTATCTATGAAATAGTTGTAAAAAAGTGATTTTGGATAATTAAAATTTATTTTTAGTCTGAAATCCCGAAATATAAAATGCAATCTATGTAACGAGTTTTCCTAAAGGGACGATACAGAAGTAGAACGATAGGGACAGCAGACGATGCCGCTCTTTTCCCGCTCTTCTAATATTTCTCTTCAGTAAGATTTACAACTTCATCAAGGAAAGACATACGATCTAACAACAACGAGTCAAAATTATTAAAATTTACTACCAAAATTCGGAGTCAGAGGCCTTAACTTTAAGAGCGCTGCATCCAATTTATGGTCATCATAATCGTCCTATAAGGTCAGCAATTGAGCGTCTACTGGAAAAATTTGAATTCACAGGCACAGTACAAAATGTTCCTGTGCCAGTGAGATAAAAAAAGTGCCTGTAGTATCGATAATCGATTTATTGAAACCAAGTTTGGTGAAAGGATTATCACACGAAATGGCCCACTCAAATGGGAGCTTCCTGTGGAGCTACGTCAAGTCTATTTCAACAAGCCAGCGACGATTGCTGAAGTTCGTGCGAATATCGAACTTGAAATTGCAACAGTATCGGCCGATTTATGCTTTGAAACCGTCAAACATTGGGTTCAGCGTCTGGACTTCTGCAAGCGTGAGCATGGTGGCCATGCAAAAGAAAGCGAGTACCGCACATAATGGCATCGAATATACTTTGACATAAATAAAGAATTTCATTGATATCCCAAACCGTTTTTGTTTTATTCCATTCGTATTTTTTCTAATCATCAATCAATATTTACAGCGTGGACATTCCAGTTGAAACTCGATTTGAATTCAATTAAGAATGAGATAGTAGGATTTTTGTGTTATGGTAAACCGATCTAAATGAGCTTTAACATGTCAATGTCTATAAGGAAACAAATTGAAAAATAATTTTCCACTTTTCGCAAAGCTTCACAAGCCCACTAACGAAAAAAAAAATAAATTGAAAAAGCACACAGAAGTAATTGAGCAATGCAGTGGTGACACGAACAACAATTTTCTAAAGGTTTTTTTCTCTCAATCTGTGCGTTGGGCATGCCATGTTTGTGATTTGCGAAGATTCTGTAACAGAGCTTAGTGATTGCTTTTATAACCTATGTAGTTTTGTGGAGATTTATGCAAAGGTATGGAAAGGAAGATAGTTACTGAGTTAACAACACCAGTAAGAAATTTCCAAACTTTCATTGCAATTTTCCAAAAACAAAAACGGTTTAAGGTTTATGACGGCAACTATTAAATATTTAGATTTAAGTTATCACGCGATTGTTTTGGTATCAGTAACTGTGATATATGCTTTAAATCGTTGCTAAGCTTCGAATCAGTTGTTCCTTGGTTGATTTCGAAAAATACAAAATGAGTAAAATTTCAGCCTAATAACTTCTTTGCTTGGGCACATAGAGATGGATATTTTCTGATGACTGATGTAAAATAAAAATCATCCAAAATTTTTCTTACGGGGTTGGTTTTTTATAATCATCTGTAGGCCATTTAAATGCCATTTTCATACAGAAAGCAATTTTCACTGCGGTGCTTTTCAAAGAGAATACGACCGAAAGAAAAGTGTGCTACTTGCGTTGCTCTTGATATTCCCTTTCGTCTTTCAAGATAAAACTAATTTCCTTTGAGTTCAGAAAATAATAAAATGTTAGTAGAAGGACAAATAATGTTAGATTATGAAAATGAAAATGTTTGAGTGTTGTAAATAAATGTATTTTAAGATAGCGGCACCGAATTAATGAAGGTACATACTTGTGAAATTAACAGTAGAACTTTATAAGAAACTGATATACTGAAATTATGGAAGGAACACTTCTCCAGCCTGCTGAATGGCAGAAAAAGCATAACACCAGGAGATAGTGATCCCGATCCCTCCCATCGATGGTGATGGAGCAGACGTTCTATTGCCCGACGAAGAGGAAGTTAGAATAGCAATTGCCCGTCTGAAGAACAACAAAGCGGCGGAGGCCGATGGATTGCCGACCGAGCTACTCAAATACGGCGGCGATCAATTGATTAGGGGCATGCATCAGCTTCTTTGTAGAATATGGTCGGTCGAAAGCATGCCCAAAGATTAAAATTGTGCTCTGCATAGTCCTCAAAAAGGGCGACCCCACAATCTGCGCCAACTACCGTGTGATAAACCTCCTAAAAATCGCATATAAGGTTCTATCGAGCGTACTGAGTGAAAGATTAAGGCCCACCGTCAACAAACTGATTGGACCTTATCATTATATCCACCATCCGCCAAATCTTGGAAAAGACCCTTGAAAAGAGGATTGACACACACCAAAGCTGCGCCTGATCACACGAAAAAGAGTTGCCTTTAACCCGCTATATATGAATTAGGTATGCCTGTAAATTAATACGGCTGTGTAAACTGATCGGGAAGGACCTATCCGAGCCGTTCGATTCCAGACGACATCTACAGATCTGGTACAATCTTCTGAAAGAGTGTACAACTGCTGGCGACAACGATATCATTGGGAAGCAAAGTAAATGGGTCTGGTAGTGAACGGGGGCAAAACGAAATATCTCTTGTAATCAAAAAAAAAAAAAACAAAAAAAAAAGCGGCGCACTCGCTACTTGGCTTCTACGTCACGGTTGACAATCATAACTTCGAAATCGCAGATAATTTCGTCTATATGGGAACAAAGACCAATTTCTATAAATGACTTAACCAGAGCAGGAAACGCCATAAGTACTTTCAAAAGTCATGATTTTTAAGAAAGATTTTTTTTTACTTTTTTGCAAAAATACTGCTAAGACAAAATTTGGGAGATATGATCGCTGAAAAGAAATACAGAAACGATGTGACGATAGAAAAATTTTACGACAAAAACCATCTTCGTTCGGGGCGAAGGAAAGATGTGGTAGTCCTCGCATGCTTCGAAAAAAATCTGCGAGAAAACTTGTTCATACTACATTCAAGGGATATGAATTTATGGACCAGATCAATGTCAAGATTTGTTCGAAATGATCTTGACATGAGGGCATACCGTCGGTCAACTGGTTATATGAAAAAGGGATTCAAACTGGAGCATAACTGGTAGACTTTTTCCCGGTTGTTTTAGGCGATATGTTAAAAGCAGTTAGTTAAACAATACTCTCTTCGATGGAGAACAATGGATTTTCCAATAAGATTTTGCTTTAGAGCAAGTGGTACAAACCAACCAGGAGTGGCTTAAATGTAATATTCCTGGTTTTACGGCTATAGAAGATTGGTCGTCTAATTTCTACCAAGGCACTACAGTTTGTGATCAGAAATGGAGAACATGATCTATTGAAAACTCCACAGAAATTTGGACAGTCTGAAACAATGCTTCTCTCACCGTCAATACCAAAATAATGCGTGCTGCTTTGATCAATCTTTTGTAGCAATTTTTGGTCACATAAGCAAAAAATATTTTCGGTTGTTTCTTTATTTAACAATTAAGGGATGTGTGGTTGAACATTGTGTTCACACCAAAGAGAATCGATATCTACCCATATTACTGAACTAGCGACATAACTAGCGACAGAAACAGGCGATGGAAAGTTTCTTTGCTACAGCTTCTCTTATTTAAATATAATTTCTACCATAAATTATCAAACCAGCAAGAGCACATAAAAGCTATGAAACTAATACAGCGATGCACATACAAACGAGCTCAAGACAACCGAAAACCCAAACAAGTTGCCGAAACCGTAAAGCACATACATTGTTTGGATGGTATTCGAAAATAGTAAAAAAAAGAAATCAACAAACATAAAAATCAATTGCAACGAAAGTCATGTGACGCGCTCCATAAACCACAATGCATGGCACGTACCTTTATACGAGTACCCCCTAAGTACCGTGATGTCTGCAGGCAGTTTCCAGCTGCTTACTGCTGGCTGTCTTGCTGCAGGGCTGTGCCGTGTCGAGTCGTTAATGTCTTCATTAAGTTAAGTGTGAAAATTGAAATAAAATAGAAATAAAAGCGCACGCGCCAGCACAAACGCCGCGGATGGAGCGTCCGAAGATATGCTTATTTACAGCTTTTTCAACGAGATAACGGTAAATAAACAAGTCCACACCGTCCGGCAGACAGACAACAAACAGCACGACCTACGTCAATGCCACTGAAGGTAGAGAGCAAAGGCACACAATTTGAGCGACGAAATGATCATTCGCTTATGAATGAAATGAGAGTAAATGAAATGAGAGTAAATATGGGGAGTGAGTCAAACCAACAGTGCTCTTTACTAATATTCATATCAGTTTAGCGTGTGCTGCTTTTTTCTCAACCGAACATTGTCGGCTTGCTACAATAAAACCGGGCTTAAACACGTGCGGCATAAGTCGATAACGCAGTTTGGATACGAAAGCGTTTCTGTGCTCTCGAAAATTAGTTAGGAGCGGGATTTTATGCTGAACTCTATTTGTCTCTGAGCGACGGTAACAATTTTCAATGTCTTAAACTCTACTTCTGCGTTAATATTCCAGCTCAAGCCATCTTGGCTTTTCGTGCAGTAAATTCACTTTCAATTCAGTCAGTTTGGTTCGGTTCAAGCCGTCTGTTGTACACGGCTTGTAAACAGTTTGAAAGCGTGCGTTGAAAAGTATAAACGCAAGTTCGGTTACTGGTCCGTTCGAATTGTTATAACGGTAACGGTAAATATAAGCTGTAGCGGTGACATTTAGAAGCCGATTGTAACCGAGAAGTAGCAAGCTTTCTTGATAGGTGGCATTCGACATTGATTAATAGAAGTGAAGAAAGTGAGAAACCAAGATATTACAATATTAAAACAAAATCTACAAAAATTAAACATTGTTTCAACAAATTTATATTGAACATGAAAAAATAAAAAAAAACGAAATACAATTTATAAAGTTTTGTAGTGGAAAACTTTAATATACAGATCACGAAACTAATTTATTAGGAAAATTGGAAAAGTTGGCATTTTGTTTTATATATACTGTGAATTTCTTTAAATGGCTTCATTGGCATGGCCGCATCTAAAAAATAATATATGACATTACTTTCCTAGGCATCGTTTTTTTTTTAATGTAATATTGTTGGATACACTTATGCAATATCATTTGAGCTAAGACACCAGAACTGCAATTTCCACAACTTTTTTTTATTTTTCTAAGATACAGTGTTTTTATGAGAATAAAGTAGAATTATGACAGAATTCAGTGTTTACTCTCAATAGAATTTTTAGAGAGCTTTGGCGAACCAAAATATTTTTGTGCCTAAGTTAGTTCTCCCGCAAGGTATAATGGCTGAATGAGTAACTGAGGAACACGGTAAATTTTAAGCAAAAAAATTTGGATTTTTCATTCAGTAGGGCAGGCTAAAGATTTGATGAATCATAATTGTATTGCAAATCAATACCAGTGATTCATAACTTTCTTATCACATAACACACATTAAACGTAAGCAGTGTTCGATTCGCCATTTCACTCACTAGGAAAGAATCGTAGAATAATTGCGCATGCGTCAGAATTGCACCACAAGCGTTGTTTGTTTAATTCACTACTTTTCAACGCTTGGCGAGTAGAAGACAGCTATTGTAAGATATTGGAGCGCATTCGAAAAAAGAACACGGGATCGGGGAAATTGGAAATCGTTGCTAATAAAATTTTACCTAATGAAAGCTATCTGAATATTAGTATTTTTCACTTAGAGACCTCATGTTATATTGTTAGTAAATATATTTTAAATAAAAACATTACGACTAATTTATATTGAAATAAAGACCTTAAATTTTGGTATTTTTCTAATGAGTGGCTTTTTATTAATTGAATACTTAGCTTAATTTAAGGAAATCGCAAGATGGCGCTGTAATAAAGGACAACACCCAGAACATCGTCATTTTTAATGTAGTGATCAAAATTATTTGAGAGCGAAATTCAGTTATAGTGTATTCAAGTTCAATTGCAGTCAAATATAATATAATACTATTGATATAAAAGAGAAATGACCAGATTCTGAGTCGATTTATCGAGATAAATTATTGCGTACCCCAATAAGCCGAATACGATACCAGATATAAAGCCAATGAGACAAAATAGAAGCTAATTCAAACAAGACGGAGTGAAATATATATGAATTGTGCGTCTAAAATCTGAAATATTATTTTCACAGTCAACTCCCATGTGCTCGGGAACATTGCAACTTTTATTTCGGTGAGAGTACGAGCACAGATAGTGCTAGTCTATAAGCTCCACCAAGAAAAAATCCCCTAGGTCTAGTTTGTATTCTGGTAGATAACGGATAACTTTTAAAGACTCTATTTTCATTCGTAATATATTGACGTTTTTCGGGATGCTAATGAAGATCTTAGCTTAAAAATTCTAAATCTATGTACGTACCAGTTTGTATTGTTTTGTGGTTTTCGCTAAAATATTAGGTATTTTTGATTGAGATGTTCAATCAAACTCACATTAATTTTTGGATTACTTCGGTGATCAAATTGAAAGTTGATTTTTTAATTTATACTTCGCGTGTTTTTCGAATCGGTAAATTTTTTCTATAAGTTTGTAGGACTGTTGTGACATCTGCGCTAAGGCTCTAAAAGTGAATTCTTCGATTTTTACATGTCTGAATTTATTGAACAAATGCAACATCTCATACTGCATTGGTTATTCGTGATCATTTCGCCACATTTGCAATTGATGATTTAAAAGCTGACTCGAAGAAGGCACTGATGGCCATTACGACGGAGGATTTTTCCAAGTGCTATGATAACTGGAAAATTCGTTGGCAAGGGTATTGCAGCGGGAGAGGATTACTTTGAAAGAGATGAAATGGACAAAATTCACCTTTCAATTTGATCACAGTAATATACTACGTTTCACATGATTTCCAATAGCAATCTTGTAAGTGCTGAGGGAAACGTGAGCAGAGAGGTATAGAAATTTATCGATGATATATTTTTAATAGATATATTCTAAATTTTAATATATCTTAATATTTTATTTTACATACTGCTATAAGATTCTTTTATGTGAATGAGAATGCGCGACTATTAATTTTTTTGTTAGCAAATCAACATTTCCGCTATTTCTAGCTGTTCACACAATTCAATTAAGAATTAATACAGAGCACAGCTGTGGCTAACAATATGAAACAGACATGAGAATAAGACATAAGAATATATACATACATACATATATTTCTATGCTGGCATCTATTAAGTACGGATTTAAATGGTTAATTCTGTTCTACCTCAAATTGCCAAGCCC
>NW_017534619.1:496812-510192 GCF_001853355.1 Bactrocera latifrons
CAATGATTCATTACTTTTTTTTTAAAGATTGTCTTTTTGACAACCTTTTACTCAATTTACTTTGCCAATTCATAATCAACAGACGCTGGAACAACCTTCACTATTTTGTATGCTCTATGGGTTGAAGGAATCATTGTTACATACATATTTCTTCAAAAATGAGATCATAATGCTACAGTGAATGGGGAACGCTTTGGAGCCATAATTAATGATCCTTTCGTCCCTGAATAGGAAGATGTTGATATGGACGATATTTTGTTCATGCCATCAATTTATAGAAACAAAAATATAGGAAACTTTTGATGAGCGCATTAACTGGCCTCTAAGACACTGCTGAACTATTTTCTGTGAGGTTATGTGAAGTCGCTTGTCTATGCATATAAGCTCGAGATTTTTGCCGCAAAAGTGAATATTCCTTCCCGATTGCTGGTGGTCGCAAATCGTTATAATAA
Source organism: Bactrocera latifrons (assembly GCF_001853355.1). Lineage (NCBI taxonomy): Eukaryota > Metazoa > Arthropoda > Insecta > Diptera > Tephritidae > Bactrocera > Bactrocera latifrons. The sequence continues at coordinate 497,265 of NW_017534619.1, forward strand.
GTTATACATTTTTTTCATTTTGAACAGATGTCTCAAAAACACCCTTTATAACCATTATATATCATATATTGTATATGACAGCCTGAAAATCGATCTATTTTAAACTTAGCTTTCTATAAACTTATAGCCTCGAATTCTTCTAAATAATATAACTAAAGGTTGGCAAGAAATTCTCAAAATCTGAAACAATAACACCTTCCCACTTCCGTTGCAACTGGAAGATTAAAATTTGACAATTTTCAACTAACACCATTTGGATAAAACAGATATCATGTTAAAACAAATGAATAACAGAAGACTTTGTCGACATTACAAATAGTATGTACTTTAAAATATTGAAAATTAAGAGTATATATGGTATATCTAATAATTGTAATATAAATATTTTTCGTTAAGTAACTCGAAAAGCCTCTCGTCATTTAAGCCTGTACTTTTTATGGTCTTTTTTTCAGAATTTGCGAAATACATATTTCTTCATTTTATTCGAGAGAAGTTCTATGGAAACAAATCCATTAAACCAGTTTTATAAAATCATAGAACATGTTTTAGTGTACGATTTCTGCTTTTTTTACATAAATTGCGAAGGAACAAAAAGGCATTCTTCAAGACACAAAAGTCAAGAAACGATCTACTTTAAATTCGTGCCGTTTTTTGTGGAATGTTTTTGGAACAACTGCCAAGTTTGTATTTTTATTGTATGTACGGCATAAGCATTTTTAAATTTTTGAAGCCGAAAAGCAAAACTCTAATGTTTCCACCAAAATTTTTGTGCAACAACTGAGGCATGATTGTCATTTTCAATTCAACATAATCGATGCAATACCAATAAAAACACACAACTTAGGAAGAAAGGCGGTTATTTCTTTTTAAGTAGTGTGTTTTTAAACCAAATGTGGTTCGTCAGCAGTTTCAAATATCAGATTGTTTTAAATAAAGAGGTTTCCAATATAAAAAAGAGAACACAAAAGCACATTCGAAATTTTGGTTTCATATTAATTTATTTGCGGTTTTACGGTGATATTTGTAGCAAAATATTTTAAATGATTTCACTTTTTTTCATTTCATTTGAAGTGACTAAGTTTAAAGATAGAATTAATCACGAATTCTGCATAGATGGGTTTTCATTATATGGAAGTAATGCCACAAATTCGAGTTTCGTTCGATATCAAGCGAGGTCTCAGACATGGCGACTCCCTTTCGTGAGACTTCTTCAATCTACTTCTGGAGAAAATAATTCGAGCTACAGATCTGAATAGAGAAACTACAATGTTCTATAAGAGTGTACAGCTGCTGGCGTACAACAACAATTGCCCCCTTAGTTCTGTTTTCTACAAACTGGATAAGGAAACAAAGCAAATGGGTCTGGTAGTGAATGATGGCAAGATGAAATATACGCTGTCTTCAAAAAGAAATGGCTCCCATGGCACTGTTGACTGTCATAACATCGAAGTCATAGATAATTTCGTATATCTTGGAACCAGCATTAACACCAACAACAATCATAATCTCATAATTATTTTATGTCATTATTTATATTTCGTCGCACTGTGCAACATTGAAGCAGAACTAAAGAGGTTGCCATAGGTTCATAAGGCACTTAAAGGATCTTAAAATAGATGAGATTCTTAATACAGCTTGCGTATGAGGGCGGTAGTACATATTATTGAAAACATAAGAAACGATTCCCTCGAAATGCAACTATCTAGCGTAATTTTCAAGCAAGTAATACAATTTTAAGGGGTTAGGCCACACTAGAGGGCCACAAAATAGGCCTTTTTTGAGATTTTTTGACGGCTACACAGCGTTCTCCGTAGGATGTCTCCGTTTTTTCGGGAACCACGGCCGGACACACAGCTCCTATAATTTTTTTATTTTAATACGTTGTTGAACGGTTTCCGCTTTTAAATAGCACTAGCTATAGAAGTACGTAGGATTTTTTCGATATATGCATTTATCGACAAAATGGCGGGCCTTTAAAGGGAGAAGTAACAATTTGGTCTAAATTTTTTTTCGAAATTTGTTAATAAAAAACAAACTATGCAAGATAAACAAATCCTACGTACTTCTGTACATAATGTATTGCTGAAGATGTTGTTAAAATTTCAAGTGAATCGGTTGTAAATTGTTTGAGTTATATTTCCGGCCAACTTAAAAAAAAAAACAGTTTTGAGATAAACGCGTTTAAAGTTTTGCTTTTCGGCTCCCTGTCAATGAACGGCCTTCGACTAGATAACGAAAATGGCGCATTTAGAATTTTTTCCCTGTCATAATCTTTCGGGAAAACATTTATGAGATCAGAATGTATCATTTGAAAAAAAAATCAATTTCCGAAAATTATAGAGTAGCCTAATCTCTTAAATCACAACCAACTGACAGCGTCTTAAAAGTCAACCACCGTCGTTGACGGCAATTCACTTTCGTTTTCTAAGCCTCGCTTGAAATTCATACTAAAATGTACTGACTCAGTGCTGTAATTATATTATATCAAGTATGTAGACTAGACTAGTTAAACTAGTTGGCGGTTGCATTATGATGCATTAAGCAATTTTTAACGGCACTTTAATTAATTATCGCCGCTTTGCTTTGCTTGTTTACACTTATGCGATTACAAATACCATACTTGATATGCGTTCAGTGACAATGAAAGTAGCCGTTTCTCGGTTAAGAGTTTCTTTAATCTTTTTATGGTGAAATTGTGACAGTAATCAGTGGTTGAAATGAACGCTTTGCGACTCGGTTATTTAGTTGAGATATTATTTTATGGCACAACAAGTTTATTGCTTTTCATTATAAATAAACATGAGTTTGGTTTCAATGGCAACCAATTATTGGCTGAGCATTAGAGGTGTGCATATTCGCGCATACAGAAGTAACGGTAAATAAAACGCAATGGTGCTAAAAGTCTATTCAAAGTGAATATTGTCTTTAGCAACATTCACAAATTTTACTAAACTTTAGACTAGTTCTTAAGGGGCTATTCTACTCTAGAATTTTGAAAAATTCGATTTTTTTCATATTTAAAATTTACACCCTTAAGAACATATCCTTCGAAAGATTTTTAAAAACTAAAATTATTTTGAGAGCTACAGTTACTTTAGTGACGCAGTACCCAGCGCACTAATAAATGACTTAGACTGCCTGAAATTTGACTCACTTTTTTAAACGCGTTTTTCTCGTTACTACTTTTTTCCATACGGTACCGGCATTATCTCAAGTTCTATACAACAGATTTACTTCAAATTTTGTGTGAACCTTCTTTATATAATCCTTTATCGTTCCTACTAGAATCGTGTCAACATTTTTGTTTTTAATATTTAAAAAAAATTCAGGAATTTAAAAAAAAAGCGTAAAAAATGATTTTTATTTCCACATTTTTATTTTCATTTAAAATAAAAATTTTTCGTATTCCCTGAGGCATGTACTATAACAGCATCCTTACTGATTAAGAATTTCTTTTGATTTTTTTTTTTTCAGACCAYCAGGAGAGTCAGGATCAATGTCACCAGGATGCGCCATTTTTTTTACACCTGTCTCTCACCCCCCCTCTAATTATTTTAATTTTTAATATTTTTTGTAAAATTTTTTTCTGTAATAAATAAAAACACCATAAAAAATGGATAGTAGAAATATTTTTTGGGTTTTTTTTTTTTTAAATAAGATTAAAAAAACTGCGTAAAATTTGATTTCTAGACTAGAACCCCCTTAAGAAATGTTTTATTAGTAAAGCTATTGTACCAGATGTAATCTTTTTATAAAAGAAGGCATAAACTAAGGATTGAGAAAACAAATTATCTACTCGAAAAAAATAAATTCGACTTTTTTATAGAATCAGCTCTATATATGTATTATCTATAAAGATCTCCTCCCTGCAAAACAGACCTCAGCTTCGCCAGTTTTTTCCTGTGATCACTATTCTTAGCCCTTGAACAGGAAAATATTGCAAGGAGCCAATCCCCAAAAATACAGTGAATGCGGAAGTAATTTAAAATATATTAGTTTTACCATTGATTAGATTTCTGCCATGATGAACTGATCGATTATAAGCCAACATTACAAATTACTTATGAATAAGGAAGGAAGAGACCGAATAACCGAAAATTGCATACTCTTGCCACATGCAAGTAATAAAAGTACCTTCAGGTACATAAGGTTATATGGGGTCTAGAGCAAGTTTTCGCCCGATAACCTCTAATACGTTACAAGCTGTCTAATTTTTTCTGGATCCTGAAACTCAATTTTCTTGACTTAAAGCCTTTCAGACATTTGTGACCTTTTCGCATACCTTTGGCTCATATAGTTTCAATTTCTTCAAAAAATCTTACGGTTTATCGACGGTTATGAACTAGGTACATATCTTCGCAATTCTTACCCAATATAGTATATAATATACCTTATATAGTATATAATGGCGTAAGAGGAAATTTATGTCATAACCCTAAATGCAATTCCTTAATACCCTTACACTCAACTAAGGAAGGGGGGAATTAGTAATAAAAATGATAAGAGTTGACTTTAGTGTGACTAACAGTGTGCTGTCGATATCTAGTGACATTTCTAAGTTTATCTCCGTGGTTACCGTCGAATGAGTAAACTCAGAAGGACTATTTGGAAATTCCCAAAACAACCGGTTCTATATTCCCGAAATTGTCCAGGATTTTCCGGCCAAGAGTTGTAATCTCGAAGATCTAACCACATTTGGATCGATGAGTTTTAGACTAAAGATTTGGTCATCATACACTCTGAGTTTCAGATCTAAAATTAAATTTATGATATCCTCACTTCCAATTGCAAATTAAATCTGGTAAGTCTAGAGAAATATCGGGAAAAAGTGAAATGAAGCAGAGGCTGATATAACATTACATATGATAAAAGACGGTAACAATATAAAACAGAATTCACGAATTGAGAAAGGTAAGCAGCATAACAGGTATTATGGAGACAAGTCGACAAACGAAGTAAGTTGGTTTTAGCCGACCTCAAGGTTAAAACTTTGACAAAGAATTAAGCGTAGGAAAAACAGATTTTTTTATAGAAAGATGTTTATGGTACCATATGTGTAGTTCTAGTGACTGACGGAAGGTTTCCGGCATGTCAATGTAAAAGAACATCATTTTGTTATATTTGCCGAGATATAGAAGAGTATATCTCTACGAAGCCACTAAAATGAAGATATAATTTTAGCTAGGACTAGACCTAGACTGTCACTGTCCAATAGATATATATTAGGTCAAATCTGCACTTTGAGATTTTGTCTTTAATATTAATTGGATGGCGCCATAATTGACCAACTGATCTGCACTGTGAAGTCTAGTCTTTGAATTGTTGGTAGGTGTATAAAAATTGGTGGATTTACATAAACAACGAATACCCTGAGTTAAGACTGAGGTGAAGACTGCAGAAAATGTCTAGAGCAGGGCATCTAGGTAAAAATGGAGATTCTCCCGTGCACTTGGTTCCCATTAGCAAGACTACGCTGTATACTTCTGTGGTCCCCACGATATGATACACTGCAGAAGGTGTCGATAGTGCGGCCAAAGAGTCTAGTAGAATTCGCGTCAATTGAAGGCATCCTAAAGAATGACTACTCCGTATGGACCTAGTAACAGAACTCCATCCGGAATAGCAAAGGGCCAAAACTGGTCTATGCGTGCCTCAATGGCCTACCAGATTAACCTAACCTTACACAGCAGTGCTCACTCCAATTATGTAAGAGCAGATACTCATTGGTAAATCGGCAGACAATGGAACACCATTGAATCTAAAAAGCATCGGAGTTGGTTAGAAAATATAGATCTTCTCGAATAACATCAACAAGCTCAGTAAAACGATTTTTGTGTACTTTAAGTATGAAAAAACTGGGGAAAGGAAAGACGATTTTCAATGCTTCTCTTAAGTTTTATCTTACATTTTTCGGAAGCAGAATTAGTGGTGAAGAGATTTTAATCACTTGATGCCAGCTTCAAACTATAAAAATGGATGCATAAGAACCTCCCAACTAAGTTTCTGGAGTTACTGGCGAACCATATTCAAAGTGTATGACCTGGCGTTGGCCTGATGGAAAATAATTCCTTCGAATCCGTTGGGATTCAGCAGCGATTTGTAGATGGAAATGAGGTTGTTTTACGTTAACTCGTCTGATTTTTTTATTGGCCTTCCATAGCGTGGTAAATTTTTCACATCAAGATCACCAGAATGGAATACACAACTTGAGATACAGATTACCAAAGCTAACTATGGGTAAAATTATAGGTTTACTTTTAGTGACCTTATATAGTGTTGAAGGCAGCATTAAGCCTGTGTAAATTTGAAAAACAGCTCTCTGTCTATTTCAGAAAGTCCTTGCTTTTATTATTCATATATTGGAAATAACGCATTTGAATAGCAAAATTGTATACGACTTCCGGGAAAGTTCGCTTAAATGTTATGCAAAGTAAATTTTCTTGTACTTAAGACACGAAAGCAGCCACTGAAACGATAAGAGTTTAAAAGTGTCAAGTCGTCACATTTCCCGCAATAATGAATTTAAATACGACTATAGGCGCTCGTGAATGTATTTACAACAAAATCCAGATATGAATTCATTAAACATACCGTTATCACAAACGTACTTTCTAAGTACTTTGCTCCGCACTTAATTATGCAATACTCGTACTAAGTAAATATTTATGCAATCAAACGCGAAAAGTGCCTTTCACTTACGGCTAGACATCCGACGTTGCTCACAGCACATCCTGACTCCGCGATGAGTGACAAGAGGGCGCTGCGAGGGATCGTGCCAACAGATGTTGGTTTTGACTGTTGATTTCGCGCTTTTTTGTTTTTAAAGCAACACAAGTTGACATTGACTTTTTCCAAAACAACAACAACAGCAATGTTTACATGCACTCGCATACAAGTTGTCGAATTTTCGTGTTTTTCTGCAGCTTTCAACTGATCTGCATGAAGCGGCGCAACTGGTTTCCATGCTGCATGTTGCATGTCGCATATGCAACCAAATACAAAGCACGCAAAGCAAAGAGCGTTCGCAAATGTAATATGTAAAAAAAGTACAGTGATAATGCTGTCATACGACTCAGAAACACGCAGACCCGACCTGCCTGGTCTAAGCGACAGGTGACTGCCGCTTGTGTGAATAAAATTGTATTTTTGCGGTTTATTGGGCGCGGATTTAAAGATCGCTGCACTATGATGCGATTAACAAGGCGGATTTGAGATAATTTTCGCGAATTCCAACGGAAAATAGAAAGTGATCGAGTTTGGGGTGCTTTATGAAGTGCAGCAAAAAATGTCCAACTATAACCTGTTGAACGAACGCAAATGAGATTATTGCAAACTGCAAACAAAATTCGTACGTACCGGACATCCACTTTGCGAAAAAGTCGTAAGACAGTTAGCAGAGATAAAAATAAAAATATTTTCACCTGTTAGAAATGAGTTCACCTAGAGAAATAATGATATTGGACCGGAATTAAACATTTCAGACTAGAGTACTTTCTTTGTCAAAGTAAAACTACGAGCGCGTCAACTTTGGAAATAATAATAATACCCAACGATTACCCTCCTCCCGCCCAACCGACGCGAGGGGCGCAATCCGCGAACGAGCGGAATTAGCCGAGTCATAATAGGCAAGGGATTTTAAGCGTTGCGATCTTAAGCTGCTCAGCTACAGAAACAAAAATTTCAACAGCCAAAACTAAGAATTAGATTAAAGTTTATAATTTTTAAATGTTACTTGTTAAGAGTAGATAAAATAGTTTGTTTAATGGTAAAGAGAGAATCTGTTAAATCAAATGTGCTGGAATGAGAATTGAAATCGTGACATATACGGCGGAATGGTTCGTTTAACTCGAAATTTGTTCTAGAAAATTTTAAAAGCAAGAGTTTAAGGCCTGGTAGAGCGAGCGGGAATGTTAAAATTAATATCAGACAAGATAAGAAGCATTTCCCTACGACTAGCKAGTGTAGGGAGATTTATMAGTTTTAAACGGTTAGTGTAAGGGGGAAGATTTAAACTGGAATCCCAATGCAAATGATTTAAGGCAAAAAGTAAAAATTGTTTTTGAACGGACTCGTATTTTCTCAGAATGAACTAGATAACAAGGGTTCCATACCACGGAAGCATACTCTAATATAGGCCTCACCAAAGATGTAAAAAGAATTTTTGTGGCAAGCGGATCTCTAAATTCTTTAGACCAACGTTTAACAAACCAAGAGCACCTTTAGCTTTAAAAACCATGGAAGGTGTGTGAAGATTAAAATTGAGTTTGGGGTCCATAATTACTCCCAGGTCAACGAATCTGCATACTTGCTCCAACCTAAAGTTTTGTATTGCGAATGAAGTAGGGTATACAGATCTACGTGAAAAGCACATCGTTTTACATTTTTTAAGGTTCAATGGCATGTCATTTCTAACACACCAAGGAACTAGGTTGTTTAAGTCTGTTTGCAACTGACATCTTTCGCTATTCTATTGTCAGCATACAATAAAACTTTGGAAAACTTAACAACAGATGATATGCCATTAATAAATAACAAGAACAGAATTGGTCCAAGATGGCTACTTCCTTGAGGAACGCCTGAAGGAACATTGATTATGTCGGAAAGAGTATCGTTAAATGTGACTTGTTGAATTCTATTACTAAGATAAGAAGTAACCCATTTTAGAAATATTGGTTGAAAACCAAGAAGATCAAGTTTATTCAAAAGAATTGAATGGTTTACTTTATCAAAAGCTTTACTAAGATCTGTGTATATAACATCAGTATTCTTATTCTCCCTAAAACCCGTTGATACATGTGATACAAAGATAAATGTGAAACAAGAGGATAAGTTAGGTCTTTGAATTGTCATAGCGATGGATCCCTCTTGGATAGTTTTGAATGTTGGTCCTTTGTGATAGTCAAAAACTCCGAAAAATGGAAGACTAGATGCTTCTAGATCGATGAAGAGTTTTCTGTAATACAAGCTAAAACTGAAAGGCTAAAACCTCTTTATTCATGAGAAAATTATATTCCTTCTGATGGCAAATTGGATTCTTTAGAAATACTGTGATAGATTACTGCTGTTTGGTTGTGGTGAATTTAAATATGGTGTGTTACTAGTGGTGGTTACTAGGTAAAGTATGATAGCATTAGTGAATTTAGGTGCGGTGAGTTCTTGTTAGCATTATAAATTTCAACGATGTAATTTCGGGTGTGGTGAATTTAGGTGTGGTGTGTTAATTTAGGAGTCGTGAATTCATGTTATCATTATAAGCTTTGAAGTGTAGTGAATTTAGATATGGTGTGTTAGCAGTGGTGAGTTTAGTAGCGGTAAGTTTCCGCCCACCATTTAAGAATATTGGCTCACTTAGAACTTTTACGTACAATGACCGCAATCATGATCATTAATCAGAATCACCTTACAGGGAAGGATATAGTACAACTAAACAGGAAATAAAAAAGTTTTCCGCGAAAATACCAACTTTTTGGTCATTAAACATTTTTTAAAACAATATCAAATAAACAATTAATTTCACTTTCAATAGCAAAAATTTACATGGAAATATTGGCAACTTTCATCGTGCTAAGCCCACGTGGTACATGTTGCATATGCATATGTTGAAAAAAATTAGCTGCACTTGAGCAATTTTAGCCAATTATTCAATCAAGATGAAAGGCCAAAACGCTCCACTTACACCGAGGGCGATTGCGAGGCGCTACAGATGTACCAGAGCACAACAAGTTCACTTTTCAATTGAACGAGTGTTTGCCATAAAAAAGCATTAAATGGATACATATCATTGCATATGTTTGTATATATACATATAAGTGTGTGTGTGTGTGCGAAAACATCGCAGAAAGTAAGCGTTGTCTTTAGGGTTTTGGGTGAAAATGCGCAATTAAAGGCAGAGCAAAACATAAAAATAGTAGAAAAGTCGCACCCATAGACGCCCAACAGGCACACACACACATACACAGCCATATGTAGATGCACATATGTTTGTATGTATTTGTGTATGGACGTACAATCACTTTACGCTGCTCTTGTAACAAGAAAAAAGAAAAATTATACACATGTACTGTTATACAACACTGCCTTACTAACAATATGACCAAGTCAATGACATTCAATTAAATCGCCAGCGAACCAAGTAACGAGTACCAGCAGCTGGCTGACATATGAACGCGCCAAAGCAAAAGCCACAAGCCTAGAAAGAAAAGCAATGGAAAATAATTAACTTTTACTTTTCTTAATTTACAATTTTATTGCATTGTCATTTGGTCTCGATTTCATTAAGCTAGTTTTATCTAATAATCACATGTTTTATAAAAATTAAATTTGATAGCAAAAAAATTGCGCGGTAAAAAAATCTAAGGTGAACCGCAAATCAGAGGCTTACTTTTGGTTTTGGATAATAAATAGCCTTGCCGTTTGAGCATTAATATACCAATAACAAAAGGTGACTAGATAGGAAATATAGATTTCGCTTTTGATAATATCTATAGCATAGCCACACGATCAATCATGTCCAAAAGGACCTGTTTACGGTACATTTTGAAAAAAAAAAAAACATCAGCTTTATCGGGACGAGTGGAACAAGAACGCGTTTCATACCCAAAATATCCACCAAAATCACACGAACGGTTGTGAGATTTGAAGAGATCGAAGGTCTTCCGATGCATATCTCGCTTGTATTTTTGAATCACCGTAAGCATTTTTCCAACATTCGGAACGATTTTTTGTGCTCGTGTGAAGTTTGATCTCCAATCCAATCTCGAAAATTTTGTCTAGCGAATTTTAGCTAGAGAAAACTAATTTAGTGAGCTTGCTTGAAAGTTTGTGTTCCCAAAGTATATACAGGATCCTTTAAAATGCTTCAGAGGTTCTTACTTTATTACAATCACAAGTATATTAGTGGTACAAGCGTTCGTCCTTTGTTATTGATCGAAAAAGGTAAAGAAACCTTCGTGTTAGAAGCTAGAAATCTCAGCATCTCTTATAGAATCACGGAACCGTTTTGTTTAATGTTTTGGGTATGAAGAGTAGATGAAAACACTCCATCTCGGAGTGTATTTGACGCAGTACCCGCAGCAGATGAAGAGAACCTTTACTCTGTTAGAAAGATCGGTCAAAAAGGACCTCAATCCCCAATTGCCGCCAAAAAGCAAAAACTCAGCTATGACCGCGTAAGAGGTTTCTATGCCAATATGGAAGTAAAAGATGAAGAGTGTCAATGTTAGACTCAACTGCAAACCAAAAGTCGTTGAAGGCCATCCCAGCCGAGGGTTAATAAGTAAGATGCTCGTAATGGGCTAGTTTAAGATTGTTAAATGAAAATGGAGTCAGTTCGGGTCAAAATTTGATCAGATGGTATTCTAAATATTGGTTAATTACTTTTATGAGGGATTTATCTAAGCAAAGACTTGATGAATGTGATGGAGATCTACATAATGATATGAATCCTACTTCAAATCAATCGAAAATCACTCTAGTAGTTTTTTCAACTTATAATTCTTTCGTTTATACATTTCTTAACTGGTCACCCTGTACAAAATGTGAGTTTTATATGTTTTATAATCCATCCTGACCAGCTTTCTTGTGAAAAATCTGTGTCGTTTGTCGTGCAGCCATGAGCTTGGCTTTAACTATCGCAAATAGTAGAGAAACCGCAATAATATTAAATAATAATATATTTCAATCGTAGAATTATATATGAAGCAATGTGCGCACACCTTAACCAAGAAATTTCAGCGCTGAAATTGCTCGTGACAAATTGTGACATGAAATTATGAAATAAAGGAGTGAGACACTCATGCCGCCGGAACAAACCACAAAAGAAATTAATTTTACTTTCGGTTTGGTTTTTTTTAGTAATTTGTGAAGTTGATTAGCACTTCAGAGGCGGAAATTTTTACGAAATGAGCATATCCAAAATTACACATGTTTCTTGGAAATATTTATGTTGTAAACACTGTAATTAGATTTGCACCTAGAAAGTGGAAAAGTGAGGGTTAGGAAAAATACATGTTTCCTATTAAATATATCATAATAATAGCTTAATTTACCGCCGTATGAAAGCTTAGTGAATAATAAATTAAATAACGTCAAGTAATTTAGGGTAAATGGTAAATGAGAAATACTTGACTCTAGAACATATATTGGGTGAGAATTGCAAAGATATGTACCTATTTCATAACCGTCGATAAACTGTAAGATTTGTGAAGATTTTTTGAAGAAATTGAAACTATATGAGCCAAAGGTATGCGAAAAGGTCATAAATGTCTGAAAGGCTTTAAGTCAAGAAAATTCGGTTACAGGATCCAGACAAAATTAGACAACTTTAGACCCCATATAACCTTATGTACCTGAAGGTACTTTTATTACTTGCATGTGGCAAGAGTATGCAATTTTCGGTTATTCGGTCTCTTCCTTCCTTGTTCATGAGTAATTTGTAATGTTGGCCTATAATCGATCGGTTCATGTCAGAAATCTAATCAATGGTAAAAATAATGTATTTTGAATTACTTCCGCATTCACTGTATTTTTGGGGATTGGCTCCTCGCAATATTTTCCTGTTCAAGGTCTCAGAATAGTGATCACAGGAAAAAACTGGCGAAGCTGAGGTCTGTTTTGCAGGGAGGAGATCTTTATAGTCGTCATCAAAAGTGGGGTCTCTCATCCGAGGCTGTTGTTGCGTTTTCATTGGGGTGGTTTTTTTACGTGGCGGGTCCCAAACCCAGCGCACAACCCTATGCAGGAATGTTTCGCCTTCTCACTTTAGCTCAACTTCGAACGGATGTTCTTAGGCTACCCAGAGGATACTTGGTCAAAGACCGGAAGTCGTGAAAGAGAAAAGAAAGAGGCCGAAATGCGTGAGTATGAAGAGCTTGATAAGCTGGCCGATAGGGGTAATGCTCGAAAATTCTACGAAAAAATGCGGCGGCTT
>NW_017534619.1:511967-578985 GCF_001853355.1 Bactrocera latifrons
GCGCCACGTAGCGAAAAGAAGAAACGACTGGCGCGCTGTTGTTAACTCGGCTATAATCGCGTAAGCGGTGACTACGCCAATCAAGAAGAAGAAGAAGATCTTTATAGATAATACATATATAGAGCTGATTCTACAAAAAAAGTCGAATTTATTTTTTTTCGAGTAGATAATTTGTTTTCTCAATTCTTAGTTTATGCCTTCTTTTCTGAATATTTAATACAACGCACATTATATTATCTTTGAAAGTTGTAATTTATTCAAAATCGATCCCTTTAGATTGGAATGATCAACCAGTGCATGCATAGATTTTTATGTCATTTATGGTAATTTTTTTAACCCGTCGGCTTCTAGAATCGCTGGGATAAATCATAAAATTATCCTTTCAATGTTCACTTTACGAAATAGATAAAGTAACTTGGTGCTAGATCAGGCGAATTTGTAAGGTAGTTGGTGAGAACAATCCATTTCTTCATGAAAAATTCGATTATATAATCTTTCAGCCAACATTCTGAAAAATTTGAATCTATACCATTAGTTTCGCGCACTTTTTCCAGCAATTCAAATTACTAGCTTTTGGAGGACTTGGCCTTTGGTCGTCACTTAAACATTCACGATCACATATAAACTGGAGTACGAGTCACACAATCGTCACCATAAATTTTTTTGTCAATTCATATGTCTTAGCGATGCTTTTTCAAGTTTTATAGAAAATTTTATATTTATAAGTTGCACGCTCGACATCAGCTTTATAGTCACTTTGAACTCATTTTTCTCGAAACAAAGTCGGTTGTTAACATTTATAGCGAACTACGCAAATAGTATTAAAGAAAGTTTGTACAGGTCTTCGAGATATAAGATCTTGAACGAGTCGAGAAATTTTTACCAAATTTGCATTTTTTATAAAAACGGGGCTGTTCGGTTCGCTATTACTGAGGCAGTATAGCAAGGCATCATATTCGGTGCAAAAATGTTACAGTGTACAACAACAGTGTCGAAATATTGATGCAGTTATTTTCTTGCTCGAAAGTTTTCATTCTTCTATTTTTCCTTCGTCCAATGCCTAGTTTATGGTCTTAGTTAAAAGACGTATTTTTTCTGTATACTTCTGGTTTCTTCTGATTTGTGATTATCTTGTAAGAAGTTATGCTGTCAACGGCGATCCGAGGGAAAAATCTTTGTAAAATATGTATTTTGATAATAATAAAAAGTTTTTAATTTTTTATAAAAAAAAATTCTTACTCCAGAAAACCTAAACTATTTTAGTTAAGATTTAGCGGTCACTTTATTGATTTAAAAATAGCTTCGATGCTCTAACTAAATAAAGACAAGTGTTGCAGTTTAATTCAATGGGTTCTACTAAAAATAAATAAAGCAAACTAGTAATATTTCCACACGATTAAGTTCGTAAACAAAGATGTGTTTTCTATAAAGAGGAAAAATCACGACACAAATAACCTCGATAAAATGCAAATGAGTTATTGCCTCAAAATTTGCATGAACTAATAGGATATTAAAAACGAAAAACGCTACTCATATTGCCTAACAGAGGGCAAAGTGTTAACATAAAAGTATAAAAAAAATAATAATAAAATAAATGAAAAAATTATAATAATAAGTGGTTATAAAATGCAAAAAAAACAGTTGCAAAAAATAATAAAAAAAAAAATATTTACATGTTAAATAGTTTAAAATGAAACAGAACTCAACAATTCGGCAATCAAAATATATATACACACATATTATATATAATTTAATAAAAAAAATTAAATAATTAAAAACGTTCAAAAATTAAATAATTTGCTGGCAAATTGATTTCGAATTTAATTTTCTAAAAATATAACTAATTTCAGAAATTTAGAGCAATTAACGGTGAATATTGCACATCACGGCATCAAAAGCCTGCACAGCAACAACAACATACGCTGTGGTTTCGATTTGCTTGCGTGCCATGCATTCGTCTGTACATTTGTGTATACATATAGAAATGCATTTGCAAATTTTATAGATGCATTAACGACAACAACAAGAACAACATCAACCACAAAAATATGTGCGGTGTTGCAATGAAGAAAAAATGCGCTCAAAATTTTAATTGCAATTATTACATAAACTTTACACAACTAAATCAAAATACCGAAAAGAGAACAACAACAACTGTAAATATAGCAAAAGCTATCAAAGTAGGTAAAAAACGCAACAGGTGCAGAGTAAGTAACTAGGCAGGCACAATATAAAATTATATTGGTTTATGTGTGTGTAGTGAATGAATGTATGAGTATCTGCGGGATGAGAAATGTGCGGAGCCGGCATGACTGAGCAGCAGCGGAGTGACTAAAATAGCAAGCAAAATTGTGGCCAAATACAATTGAGAAGGTATTATAAAATAACTGTACACACACACATGCATACACATAACTCCAGAGAGGCATGCAGCGTCGCATTTAAAAATATAGATTTATTTATACACGTAAGTATGTGTGTGTGTGTGTATAGTAAACAAAATATTTCATGCTCTGATGAGCCAAAAATGATTGCAACCAACGGTGGTCGTAAGGGGGTTTAGCGGTTAGGGAGTAAAGCTACGAATTATGCGTGGTATGTTCAGACCACAGGCAAAGCAGTTGCTTCAAGTAGTCACATGTTATATTACTGTGCCGTTAACAAATGTACCATACGTGTAAGGCTGAGAGTGTATGTAAAAATGTGAATGTACGAAAGTACGGAAAATTTCGACAAAGCAAATACGAAAATGTCTCAAAAATGTCACATTAATGAAAATTATACATTTGTGTGGACCTATTACAAAATATATACATTAGGGTGGGTCGCCATTTGTCCATAAATTATAGTTTTTACCTGCAGTACTAATAAGTGTGTTAGATTAAAGTAGATAAGTAAATGAGGATTGCACCGTGATCTAAGGTCTATTGTGACCTCTCCTAAGTCACAACGACAATTAGCAGGTGTTTTGAAGTTTCAGGCTAAATGTCTCAGAACTAGAAATTTTCACAAGAAGCGCAGTAGCTTGAGTTCATCCCTTGGAGGTTGATTACATATTTAAACCTTTCAAGATTGTAATCACCCATTAGCAACTTGTCATGGCGCATGGCTTGGAGTTGTTGCCAATACCTCTCTCTGCGCACTCCTTCATTCTTGAGGAGCAGCTCCTCTTTGGTATGGGAAGCAATGAAAGGTTCGGCTTTTACCATCTTAGTGGATGCTGCGGAGTGGGCAAACTCATCAAAGAATTCATTCCAGGCTATACTTTTGTGACTGGGCTCCCAGATAAGGTGCACTTGATTACGATCTGACAGACGATTCAGCCGTTCTATACGCTCCTACACCAATAGCGATTTCATCTCACACTCAGAGATCGCTTTAAGTGCCGCTAAGTATCGCTGAGTTCGATATGGCTATACCTATTTTTAACCTGCGAACTAATTTTAAAGCGTGCATTCTATGAGGAGTAATACAAAGTAATTTAAAGGTATACAATTGTTATGAAAAAAAGAGCTACTGACACTGGTTAAACATTACCTCTCCAGAATAAATAGGGATTACAACCAAGAGCTACAAACATAAAGGTTGGTAAGTGGTTTAAAATTACGAAATGACATAAATAGAGCTTTCCGATCAAAAGTCGGCAGACGAAGGAAATTTTTCGTTGACTCTCAAAACTTAAAGGGAGTTGTTGCTGGATGACACAATTTTATCACCTTAAATATATCAGAAAGTGGATTCCTTTTTAAAGTGGCGGTAATTAAGGATATTATTCGAATATACTCCACAGGTGCCTATCCTGTTCTCTGACCTCAAAAGTAAGGTCGCTGGAATAAAATTCCAAGTCCGAAGCTCATTTGAAAGCAAAAGAAGAAAATTATTTTTTGATATTACTTTGTTTGAGTATTTGAAGTGATCTGACATTACGACAACCTCCGAATTTTTACAATTTATTTTACCCAGGAGCTTTACAGGTATTGAAAATAATTCAGATTTTGCGAATCCGATATTAATTGGTTCTTGTTCACTACCAGGGTGTTCAATCAAACTCCAGATATGTTTTATTGTCAAATTTATATTCTAACTAGAATACTATGATTTCAAGGGAGACAGTTTTCAATTCATGAATTTGTTAGCAAAGACACACTTGAAGCTCACTGGCAGGTCAACTTCGTTTGTCCATAATTTAGGTTCATGGTCACAGGGACATTTTCCTCAACGAAAAAATAGAGGAGTTGGCCAAGTCAAGAGCCTTTCTAGACGAATACGACGGCGGAGATAACACCGTGCGTGCTAGGCATGATCAGTAGAGATTAACAATTTAAACAAGTAGTTCAGAACAGATGGAAATCTATAAAAAAAATATAAGATAGCGAAGCAGATATGGCCAAATATAACTAAGGGCTTATTAAATAGGTACAGGAAAAGTATATACAGACCTACAGCTCTTTTACAGGGCATTGGTTATTTGGAGAACATGCGTTGAAAATGGTAGTGCGATATAACAATAAGGAAAAGGTTGTGCAATTTATCTGTGAGCGTCCAACTCTATCAAAAAACCGAAATAGAACTCTCTGGATCCAACAGCAATCTTGAATGGCTGTCTACAAAAAGCATAAAACAATTAGTATTTACATTGAGATCACCAAATAGTTTGTACGCAGCGATGAAAGAAATAGCAAGATTCACAGCTCTTACGATAGTGTATCTAAATTTCTACCTTTGAACCTTTGAACCTACAAGTCCTGAACGACAGAGATCGCACGATAACTCAATCATAGTTGAAAAACAGAATCTTGCTACCGAAACTACAATCTCTTATTATTACAATTATTCTTCTCGAAATAAGTAAATTTAGCTTTGAGATGATAGCTGTCAAATCACTACTTCCCCGCATAACTAATACTTAATCACTGAGAACATAATTAAGAAATAAGTAGTGAAAATTAGCTACACGAAATACTGTTACTAATTCACAAAACATTAGCAATAAACTTATCTGCAATGTGAGCCGCCCTAATAAACATGCAAACATCTTTTTAATGAAAGTTTAATTGAATGGCGTGACAATAACTGAAAATTTGACTAAAATAGTGTGAAATAAAAATAAATAAACAAAAAGTATAAAAAAAAACGAAGTATAGGGGTCTGGGGGTCTGGGAAAAAAGAAGACGTTGCAAAAGAAAAAGCACAGAATTACTATGGCGCACAGGAGCAACTCATTAAAACCGCAATTCATTTTTTATAATTACCGAAATGTATATGAAATTCGTGCGACCGACTGTCATTGCACCTGTCAGCTAGCTGTCAGATGCCAAATACCGGCGCTAATTTTATTGTTATTTCTCGCGCTGAGCACCTAAACGCGATGTCGCCGCCGCAACGTCTGGCAGGCAGAGACGTCATAATACTCCAAACATTTTATTATCCAACTCAACGCGTTGCTCTTGCGATCCGCTTTGTGACGTTTGTTGATGCTTTTGGCAGCGTTTTGACGCTTTGGTTGATTTATTTGAGCGCAAACAAAAGTCTAACAAACATAATGAATGAATGAACGAACTGAGCAGATTGGATAATTGAGAGTGAACAGAAGGGTACGTTGCGGTGCGCAGGTGTGATTGTAAGTGTCGGCGTCACTTTGCGTTTGATGCGGCAACAAACAACAGTTGCATTGTTGTGTAGTCATGAATGGGAGTAGCGTTGATAATTTACAGCGGCGCCGTCTTTCAACAACTTGCTTCGTAATGCAGCTGCCGAACGGTGCATATGCAAATAAAAAAGTAAAAGTGGAAATGAATGAAAAGGCGTATGGAAAACAACTGTTTTGTTTGAATTCTTCACACATTGTCAATGAAATGTAAACTGGCAACACCTTCTTTTATACTTAATTGTGTTTAGTGTTAATTCACAGCTGCATTTTTATGTGCTTTTTAATGCAAAAAGGCGCGGTGAAATATTCGTAAATACGCCTTTGAAAAAGCATGTACGTATTATATATGTATGTTTTCGCGGATGTATTGGGAGGATTGAAAGGCCACCGCTGACGCCGCACTGTGGACCAAAAAATAATTTTAAAGTCTGAACATATAATTTATCTCTTTTGTATTAAAATTTCAAACTGTAAAGTAATTAGGCTTCAAGTCCTCATTAAGGAACTATACCAGTGTAACGCATGAAAAATTAGGCGATTTTCGTGAATTTCCAAGTTCTCTGGACATAATAGGATATATTTTCAGCTATATTTTAAGAATTTTCGTTTACAAAAATGTTGAAAAATAATGTCGTTTCGAAAAAAACGAGTAGAATACTGTCATTCAAAAACTATTCAAGATACGACCTTGCCAATTTCACTTTGCCTCCCTTGTCGGGTCGGGTGAAATTAACTGTTTCGAATGTTTCTTTTGTCTCTGGTGTGCATGTTCTACAAAAACGTTCTACACAATAGTATTTTTTCTTGCAAAAGTAACGCCATCGGTCAACTACTTAACATACCGCCTTTCTAAGTTACTTTAAGCAAAGCAAGCGCAAGAATAAATTGTTATAAAATACCTTTCAATACTTGCTGTTGTTCAGTAATTAGTTTCAAATTAAATTGTAAAGGAACAATTAGTTAATTATTGCATTTTATAATAACACTGAAAACAATTAGAGTTGAAATTGAGAAATTATGTCAATTGCTTATTGAGGAATGTGACTGGTTTATTTATAAAATTAGGATTTCCAATTAAGCATGGGAATATGTCCTAACATTTTTCAAACAACTGTAACGGGTTTTCCTTAAGGGACGCAACAATAGTAGAACAAGAAGGACAGCAAACGACGCCATATTTTGTTCCCTTCGTTTGACATTTTTCTTCAGTAAGGTCTGTCATTGCATCATGGAAAAATATACTATCCAAAAACGAGTCGAAATTATTAAAATTTACTACCGGAATTCGGAGTCAGTGGCCTCAACTGTAAAAGCGTTACGTTCAATTTATGGTTATAGATCAACTACTGAACGTCTAATGGAAAAATTTGAATTGAGACAAAGAAGTGCCCGCCCGAAGTGTCGAGGATATACTAGGTGTCGTTAGCGCATCAATTGTGGAAGACCCCAATCAGACTCTCATACGTTATTCTCACGCGTTGCAAATTATTGCAAATTTTTGTGGTGAATTTTTCCTTAGTCAGCATTCTTATAAGATCAAATTGACGTAAAAACTGAAGCCGCGTGACCACCAGAATCGCCGTATGTTCGTGATTTGGGCTGAGCAACAACTTGAAAATTATCCAGATTTTCATCGAAAAAACATCTTCAGCGATGAGGCTAATTTCTGTCTGAATGACTTCAATAAGCAAAATATACGTTATTGGTCAGGCAGCAAACCACACGGTACGGTTTAGTGCTGTCTATCAGCCTTTGGCGTCATTGGGCCGTACTTCTTTCGTGATGATCAAGACCGGCACGTTACTGCGTATGGAAATCGCTATCGCTGAATGATAACCGAATATTTTTGGCCCGAATTGGATATGTCACTTGGGCAATATGTGGTTCCAACAGCATGGCGCCACAAGCCACTCAGCGAATGTCACAATTAATTTATTAAATACCAAGTTTTGTGAACGCATTATCTAACAAAATCGCCCAGTCAATTGACCGCTTCGGTCATGCGATTTGACTTTGGTACGAACTCCATCCTGAAAGCTTCAAAGGTGAATTATTCTTGCAAAATTCGGACATTTTTGAATGAATTGCCAACCGTATGAAAAAAATTTACTTCTGATTAAAAAAAGAGAATGTATTCATATCAAATTGAACAATTTAATCGGAAATTTTAGTATTAAATTTTTTAACACAAGAACTGGACTTTGATCGGTCGGTTTGTTTGGGAGCTATATCATAGAATGATCCAATAGCAATCCGATAAATAAGTAGCTTATTCAGAACAACATTTCAAAACCCGAGAGATTACTTATCTTATGTACAGAGGGACGTGGCAAAATTGACTCAGCTCGCCACGCTGATCATTTATCAGATACGTATACATATAGTATACACTTTAAATTCTCTACGACGTTGCCTTATGCAGACTTCGTGAAAAACTTAATGTAAATAGTGAGTAAGACTTTTTATTAAATGTCAATTAAATAAAAAAAATATCATAAATCTTATATCTTCAAAGTTGTGCCACTGTGCACCTTGAACACAAATTGTTGATTTGCAATAAAAGTTTACAAGCTGGTAAGGTTAGTCGTTAATTTTGTATTGTCTCAGATTTTGCGGTAATTCATGCAACATCCAACATGCAATAATTTGCACCACAAAGAAAAGATATAAACTCACCTCGGATACTCGTTTTTATTGCATTTCATTTACAACAATTAATTTAGTGATTTGCATTCGTGGTTAATCATACATATTTATATTTTACAACTACATACTTTTCAATTGAGTGCACCTGTTCAGGCATAAATGTGGCACATACATATTTATACAGGGAATAAAAAGCAGTTACGAGTTTGTTTGATTTGGAAAGTAATTCATTTGAATGATTTGGATTATATGAAACTTATCTGCAGTTAACCGTGAGAGCTTTGCAGTTAGTCATGCTTCATTAAATCAGCTTAGCCTGAGTAATGAAATTCCATTAAATAAAAATGTATTCATCAGCGAATTTCTCACAGGTGCATTAACACCGTTATAATTTTAAAGTATAGAA
Source organism: Bactrocera latifrons (assembly GCF_001853355.1). NCBI lineage: Eukaryota > Metazoa > Arthropoda > Insecta > Diptera > Tephritidae > Bactrocera > Bactrocera latifrons. The sequence continues at coordinate 520,670 of NW_017534619.1, forward strand.
AAAAGTAATTAATTGCTTTGAATGACCTTCAGACAGCCACTTAATTGAGTGATCAGCAAATTATCTAGCTCATTTTGGATAAGTCTTAATTATGAGTCTGAAATGGCGTAATTGAACCTAATGAAATGGGAAAATTTCTATATAAGCACTTCAATAAATGGAAAAGAGATTTTTTGACTGGGAAAAAACTGGTGAAAATCGAAAAGTAATCAATTTACCGTGAAGTGCTTCTTATATGGGCATTATCGTTCCATAAGACACTGCAACTTATGAGGTGGCACTTTAAACTCCAAGAATATTTCTTCTCAGAACGAAAATAGTCTAGTTTTTTTTATAGAAAATCCAAACTTTTCATGCGAAATAATGTTCTAATATGCTGAGTTGGGATTGTTATTGTAGTGGCAGAAAATATTCTTGAAGTAATTTTAAGAAACGGTGGCAAGTTACTAGTCTTTGGCTGGAGAAAAATCCAGGTTCCTTTCGGTTACTGAGACCCGCCTGCCGTGGGAACGGCTGAGTTAGGACTGTACTCATATATAGTATGTACATAACATAACCTAGCTATATAAAGCCTAGTAAAAAATAATTACATTGTTTTTTCCAATAGAAGGTTTTAGTAATCTGTTTTGCGCGAGGTATGAGTTCGGACGGGCTATAAAAATAAGATAAGATATGAATAGTGTTTATGTTTCTGTTACGGTAACAGCCAATCTTTTTGGTCTTGTCGATTTCGTTCCGGTGATTTTGATTTCAAAGATACGCCACGCTCTGGAAGACTAATTGTGAAAAATTACGATAAAATAGTGGGTATCGCTATATAAAACTAGTTAGATTGTCCGGGAACTAACCATTGCACAGCAATTTAATGAGGCTGAATACAAACAGGAGCTCGATGCATGGACATCACACAAGTGACCCAAAAACACACCATGTACCCTATTTCAATCCAGGAATCACTGCTGAATCGCAAAAAAATCGATCCATTTCAGAAGCAGATGGTTACAAAAGATATAAAGTATGTATGCACGGCCATTGAGCCGTGGCAACCAGTGCTAAGCCAGAATTGGTGGTGAGACAGGTTCTGCCACATTTTCTCAGAATTTCCGGGAAATCATCTACTATGAACTGCTGTCCTACGCCCAAACTCTCAATTCGGATCTGTACAATAATTGGATTATCAGAAGGAAGTCAGAAGCAGCCTGCTTTGGTTAATAGAAAAGATTTGTATTCTAACTGGACAACGTCAGGTCACACATAAATTTAATGTGATGGTTGAGAGATTCTTATGGAACCACTTTATAGTCCGGATGTGGCAACAAGTTATTAGTACCTGTTTCTGCGTAAAGCGCATAATTTTTCTGGTTCAAAATTCGTCCAAAGGCAAGCTTCTAACAATCGACTGTCCGGTCAATTCTTTCAATAAAATTGGTAATTGGGACGCCGATTCGGCTCAATGAAGAATAGAGTGGAGTGCTTCCGGTATTAACACCAACAACAATATCAGCATTGAAATTCAACCTTGCAACAGGTGCTACTTTGGACTAAGTAGACAATTGATGAACAAAGAATACACTCTACAAGTCTCTCATTATTCCCATCCTGCTAAATAGTGCGGAGGCATACACAATGACACCATCTGATGACTCAGTCTTCTGAGTTTTCGATAGGAAAGTTTTATGGTCCTTTGTGCTGTACAAGATATACGGCGACAGCAGCTGCGCTGGCTAGGTCATGTTGTTCGGAGGGATGAAAAGAATCCAGCTTTAAAGATATTGGATTCAATAACTGACGGTGGAAGCAGAGATAGAGAAAGACCTCAGCTAGGTTGGTGAGAGAGAAGTGGACAAAGAATTGGTCTAAAAAAACTGCGAAATTAATTCATCGTCGTCGTAATTAACTTTGTTCTGGAAACTGTAGCAAGTTAAACTCCGACTTATCCAGAATCAACCCCAATATATCAAACTAACTAACTTTAAAATGTAAAAATTTTGCTGCTGTACTAGAGTTGTACTGTACTGCCCAAATATTCTGTTATGTTTTACGTTTTGTTTACCGTTATCAATTATGCGTGGTCAATGCTGAAGTAGTACTCCCGCAGATTTTAATTTAAGAACATCATTTTTGTGTTGTTGAAAATAAGTAATTATTTAAGTGAAAGAAATTTAAGTGAAAGAAATAATATAAAATGGGATCCGGAAAGCATACTACAATACAAGAAAGGGGAATGATTTGGAACATGTATAAAATAGGGCAAAAAGAGGCCGAAATTACTAAACTAATAGTCGTATTGCTCAAAGGCAGGATTCGGAAGCCAAGGCCACGTAAAACGGATGCGCTGCTATAGTAAGAATCGCCAAAAATTATCCATTTAAATCGTCACGGCAGCTGATATCAACCATTCATTGGCTTAGAAATATCCTCTAGACTTGTCAGAAGCCTTCTGAATCAGGCAAAACTGTTCGGACGCATATCGAGGAAGAAAACACCCCTTTAATAAAAAATTATATATATTTCAAAACTACTGATCTTCGCCAAAGCTCATCAAGAGAAAAGGTTAAATTTTTGGAAAAATATATATATATATATGTGACCAGATGGCAGAATATTTCTACATCGTCCTAAGTGCCAGGAATATAATCCTAGGTACACTCTGAAGACGATAAAGTATAGTTGCGGAAATATTATGGTTTGGGGAACATTTTTCTAGCTTGTCATAAAAAATATAGGTTACAGCACAAAATAATTACAATAAAAATATTTGTATGGAACAAAATTTATAAAARTGCAATATGAACTAAATTGTCCACTTTTTTTGGGTTGTGTCATTTATGTGTCCAGCTCATTATACCAACGTTTTCGCATTTTGATGATTTTTTTTTCTAACAATGAATTGCAACTTCGTTTTGTACTGTTATTGAAGGCAAGGAATGAGCATGTTAAAAAACCCAAACACTTGTTATTTATTAAAAACGATTATGATACTGTAACACAGAAAAGAAGGTATAAAAAGTCTGCCATTTATGTGTCTATAGCTGTATGTCCAGCGTGCAATGAGTCCTGGCATGACACTAGCCACCTCTTTGCATGCCCAAATAACCTTACACATGACACTTCTCTCTTCATGGTCCGACCCCGTCGAAACAGCACGTTTTTTGGGCCAACCGTTGAATGATCTCCATGACAACGTATCTGATCCTTACTATCCTAACGGGAACTAGATAACCGTTACAACAACAACCGCGAAGTTCGTAATTAATAAGTAAATAACACATAAATGCTGTGTTTCAGCGCCAAGAGGCGATATTTTGGAATATTCGCTAAATGAAACACCTGCGAAAGTTTTTAAAAATTTGGAATAACCATAAAATATTTTAAACGTCTCAAATAATACTAGTTTATTAAAGAACTTAACTAAAAAATAATTATAATAACAAGAGAAGAGAAGAATTCCATATTTAAGGCATATTAATAGAAATACCACAATGCAAATTAGGTATGAATTTATTTTTTTTCTTTGAACACTACATATGAGACAAAGGAGTTCGATTATTTCTTAATGAAATAATGTTCAAATATTTATTAAACAAACTGGTCAATGGATTTATATGGTAAACATCGGTGAATAATAAACAAAATGCCGAATAATTTTTAGCTGAAGAACAATGACAAAATCGTTTAAACTGACAGCCTCAATAAATAATATAAAAAATAATTGAAATTTCAGCGGTTTTTCCAAAAATGGCAAGCGGTAGAGCCGGACTAAGCAAATGCATTAAACAAAAAACATAAAAATTGCCAAATGCTTTGTTTAAATAAATAACGAAAATGATTAGTGGTAATAACAATAAATAAAGGCAATGTCGACGAATACATACATAAATATGTACCTACATATTATTCTAGCCGTTATTCGTATTACTGCATCGACAGGGCATTGGCTATAACTCGTACCAAAGTAATTAACAACTTTACTGCAATAATTCTCTGAATGACTCCGCGACAAACGCTGTTACGAGCCATGCTGTCTACCAGGCTAATGGCGACTCCTGTAATTAGCGAAACGAAAGATGTAATTAAAAGTAGTTAACTGAAATTGGCAAATGAAATAATAAAAGCACACGCGAACTGCAAATGCAACTGCTTGACTTTAGACGATATTTGGGATTTTGCTGTGACACTGGCTCGCAAATGCTGGCATGGCGCATGCGTGACTTAGTCGCTTCACGTCCATAAAATACAAATATGCACATACATACTTCTTTTATATTTGTGTGTATGCGTATGTGTGTGTGCATGCATTTAGTAGAGCGCTAGTTCGCGTTTAAAATTCTGCCTCGCGTCGTCTCGCTTTCGAATACCTTACAAGCACATTCCGATCTCAGTTTCACACACTGGCATTTAACTGCTTTTCGCAACTGCAATTTAAGAATAGCTAAACGGTACTTGTATGTGAATATATACATATGGTTAAAATGTATGGCCAATTGCTCTGGCTTAGAAATCCATGTACAAATACCCATGTACAAGCGATCAGCGCAATTCCGCTGGCACACATCCATTACATTACGTAAGGGGCGGTTTGTTGGCAGCGGCAAAAGGGAAGTTGCGTTATGGAAAATTATTTGAATGTTTCATTTTTTGTTGCCGATTATGGGAAATGCCATTATTGACTGGGAAAATTTACATACTTGACTATTTAAAATATTGTCATTTTGCGCGCGTTGTTTACTTTTCAAGAAGCTGGTCATTTGGCGACCACTGTAGCATACTATATGTATATCTGCCATACAAAAAATAAAATTTATAAAATTTCACATTCTCATGTAGCACTCTAAAAATTAAGCATTCTGGTATAAATATTTTGATTAAAATTCCCTGAGAATAATAGGTTTGCTTCTAAAGTAATAGGAGCTGCTAGCAAACAGAAAAAAAAGAATGCGAAATTGGACAAGTTATTTTCACAAATACCGAAATAATAAAACAACAGCTTTAGCAGGTTTTTACGCTCCAAAATGTTGGTCTCTACTGGTAATATTTTGAGCTAAGAAACGATTTTCCATCAAAAACTTGTCTAGTTGGCGATAATTTGTGGTTCGAAAACAAATATATTATTTAAACTTTGAGTTTTAATATTATTAAATTAAAAAAAAAGAACTATGACTAATAAATATTTAATTCGCGTATAGAAAAAAATACGTAGGTTGACTTTTATTTTTTGTGATTTGGCAACACTTGAATTGCAGTCTGAAAACTCACAATTTTATCGTAAAGTTTGACATTTTTGATGGTATGCATACTCAGAGTTTTGCACACGAGCGCTATTTGTGTTGTTTACAGTAACTTTAAATATTCTTCTCGAACAAAAAATGTAATTAACTCACGAACATTTTCGCGCGATTATTGTTTACAACTTGAGACGTGGATGAACTAATCAACACTTCTTCCGATGAATCTCCACAAAGAAGCAGTGTTTATCGCTGGTATTGTAAATTCAATCGATGTCGTAGATCACTCCAAGACGAATTTCTTGAACGTTGTCCAAAATCAGGGTTTCTTAGGTGATCTATTGATGCTGGGCGCAAACTGTTATTGCCATGTAACCTATCGTGAAATTGAGACAACTATAAGACACAGATTCAATATTACATGAATTTGATTGTTAGAAAACACTTTGTTCACACTGGATCCCACACAATTTGTGAATCACGCAAAAAAAAAGGTTCTTTCGATTGGTTGAGAGAAATGTCAAAACAATACGAAAGTGTTGCTATCTACGACATCGTGACAGCGTGTGAAACGTGGATTAACGCACATGAGCCCGATGGGTGTTTCAAAATGGGTCGAATCCGACAAAAGTTGTTAGAGCAGTTTTTTTTTTTTTTTTTTTTACCAATAGAACAACGCAGCACATTAAATTTTGTGTGGTACATAATCATTGGTTTGCTAGTTGTCTTCAAGGAAAACAGAAAAACCAGTCGCCGAAGACGGATCACTCTTCTCCACGACAATACCAGTTCTCACACATCGACTGAAACTGCATTTTTTAGCATTCAAATCATCAATTTGATGAGTCATCCTCAGTATAGCCCTCACTTGGCAACAAGTGACTTCTCTTTATTTTTGTACAAAAAAAAAAAATTAATGCTGATGCGTTCAAAATGGATGTTTTGCAGATACCTCAAACCGCATGCAAAGATCTTAATGGGAATTTTTTTGAAAATCTATAAAGCGATTTTTGGTTATTAAAATATTGTTTTTGTTTTCGATTCTCGATTTATAAAAGGAAGCCTACGTAATGTTGTCAAGTTTTGGTTGTTTAAATAAAAATCTCACAATTCTCTTTCCACAATGATACATTGTCACAGGTTATAAAAAAACTCACTTATGAAGGCGATCTCTCGAATCATAAGGTATCGTTTCATATTATCCATGATCTCGATAGCGACTAGACGATAAAGCATAAGTGCAAGTTAATTACTGGCCACAACAACATTCTCATCTTCGGATAAATTATCAAATTAAATATAATTATTTCAGATTTTTCAGAGAGAATATTTCTGCCTTTGGCGACAGTGAAAGTTTATTTCCTACGTAAATGCGATATACTTCAGAAAGAAGCCACATTCATTAGACTTAATGGTCACAATACCTGTTTATCTGTATGAGTGCTTTAAGGAACGCATTCTCATATTACTAGCACAGTAACACTCTCTATGTAATAGAGACATTCATTCATTTAATTTTCAGTTTTCCCGATTGTCTAAAAGTTTCCACCTTTTATAAAACAAATGYACCACTTACCTGAAAARAAGAAAAGRAAGAATATAAGGTTATTAGTAAAGTGTTGCAATAGCTCATGTTTCCTTAATGACTACAAAATATGTTTATGAATGTATGACTAAAAAATCGAAATTGAAAATTTTTTAAACTGGCTATAAAAACGAAAATTGATTTTTTTACATTTTTTTTTTGTTATTGCAAGCAACGTAACAACTAAAGATCAATCAAATAAGAAGCATGCAAATCATGCAAAGCTTGATTCATATTGTAGACTTCTGGTACATTCATGCTAGTAGAGTATATACAAAGTTGAAATGAGAAATAAATTATTTTAATAACTGTTAGTGGTCATTAGGGAGGCTTACAGCGGTGGACACATAAAAGAGTACACTATACAGGTTGGCCATAACTTCAATTCTATATAAAATTATTTAGGAGAGTTGAAATAGTATAAAAAAGTATTGATCTAATATACACGTTATTTTGGAATACTAAAAACTCAAATATTGATATGCTCAATAGCAGATTTTTTTAGAAGTTTAATTTCAATGAGGAAATACTTTTTTCGAGTTGTGTTTTTTTATAGCTGTTACTCGAATTATACTAAATTTAGTTTGGCATTTCTTAAGGTCTGTATGCAGCTCTTAAGTAATTGCTGAAGAAAAGAAAATTCATTATTTCTTGAGCTGTAGTCAAGTAATTTTGACAGCTGGTGACAGCCATTGAGAAAGATCCTTATTAGCAGAGAAACAAAGAAGTTTATTTTCTTTTTAGGTATGTAAGCATATAAATATTTTTAAGGAATATGAATGAAGATTGGGAAGTTTTATACAACATTTCAAAATGAACTATATTTCATTATAATGATTTTAACTAATTTTAGAATGAATTTAATGATTGCTTTCATTTTCCTTCAAGAGACAATTGTTGATTTCATGTTTCTTCGCAAAACCAGGATTACCATATACTCATTTTATTGAAAAAATTTGTTAAAAATTAGTACTTGATTTCTTTAGAGCTGCATATATTTTTTTTACCATTTCTTAAGCGTTTTTATTAAATTTTTACACTTTGTGAGAGCTGGATCGTAAGCTTTAATGAGAAGACTTACTTTGGAACAACGTTTTCAAGTCGTGCAAATTTATTACCAAAATACAAAAATTCGGTGCTCGCGTCCTACAGTGCGCACTGAACACGTTACGTACATACATTATTGCTGCTGTGGAGCAGAGTATCGAACAAGACCCGAATGAGTGCATTCGCACTCGCACGCTATGTCCATCCACTTAATGGAAGATTTTTTTAAGCCTCTTGGTTTACCGGCAAACTCCAATTCGTGCAAGAATTGTAACCAAATGACCAACAAAAACCCGTCGCACGTTCGGTGAATGCCTCCACAACGAGATGACCACCGATCCCGATTTCTACAACAAAATTTTGTTCAGCGATGAAGCTCACTTTTGACTGAATGTGTAAGTTAATACATAAAATTGTCGCATTTAGAATGATGAGTGAGTGAATCAACAAATCATTACAGGGGAATTATTGATCCTTATTTCTGCAATATTAAAGTCGGACATAATGTTAGTCAATGGGGAACACTATGGAGATATGATTAATGACTACATGCCTTATAGCAAAAGAAAAACATTATTTTAATGAAGGAAACTTTTGGCGAGCGCATTTGCTCGCGCCGTGCGCCTTTGGAGTGTCTTCCATGATCGTACAATTTATGACCGCTGTCAAGATAAATGCCGTGGAAAAGAATATTCGACACATTTTTACTACATACGGCCCGAATCGTTGCCATAAGTGATCGAAGATTGGGCCTCTCGACTGCAATTCTTTCGAGCTTTATTGTTCTTTCATTAGGACAACGTTCTGACTCATTCAGCGTGTGATATGACGGACAAATTGAGAGAATAAGGCTATGACGACGAGATTTGGCTCCTGGCAATTACTATCTTTTGGATTTTCATTCCAACAATCGTTATTTCATATAAAGGGTGATCCATTAAGAGGTTCTCTATTTTTTTAAATGAAAAAACACACAGAAACTTCAAAATTAATGGAGTTTGTTTATTATCATACGAAATAACATATTTTGGCATTTATTTTTTGAATATTATCTCTTTCTGATGTTGGCCGTGGCTACGTTTCAGATGGTCCATCCGTACCAATTTTTTGTGACTAGTTCGAGTCGAAATGGTAACTGGCGAAAGGAATGCGTGATGTTTGGCTCCAAGGCCTGAAACAAAGGGGGATTGTCCGCTTACACTTCAGAGTTTCGATATCCATACAGGATGATTACACCGACCGACAAACCATAACAAACCGTTTTTTCTGCATGAGAATTTTTTTAGATTTTTTCAGATTTTAAATCCCTTTATGTTACTCTTCCTTCCAAATGCAGCAATTTTGCTTATTTACATACCCACTGCGCCAGAAATTGGCCGCAACGCTGAACAAAATTTGGATCGAAAACGGCGAAACTTTTTGGAACTTTTCAAGAGCTCATAGAGCGACGCGATGTCGCTTGGGAACGTCGACCGTCTTCAGTTCTTGAACAAGTTATACTTTATACGCTTTCAATTTAAGAACTCGACGTAAAATTCGCCAAGTCGTTCCATATGTTAGCTCGAGTTGCTGTGAACGGCGCTGAATCGCTACGGCTGCGTGCTGTACGTCGTCTATTCGGTCGAATATAATCCAATAATGAATGCGAATAGAACACTCAGCAGGCCGGTTATGTTGAGCACAAGTGGTGCGAAGCGTGCGAAACACATTCTTTGCAGAACATGTATTTTCGTAATAAAGTTGAATTATTTGTAAACTTTGTTTAGGCGAAAGTATTTCAATAAACAATAATGTCCAAAATGAACAAGACAGATTGACACGACTCATGGTGTTCTGTCAAACAAAGGCAATTGAAAAAAGTATCTCTATTTGGATCACCCGTTTTTGAGTAACTTATAAGTTAATAATTTAATAATGTTGTAATGAGATAAAAATCACCACAACTAAGTGTCCTAGTATTTTGTCTGACACTGTATTATAATAGATGCTGTTTGAATGCGTTCTTGCAAAGACAAGTGTCAAAAGAATTGCGCAAGATGGAAACAACGTTTACAAATATTTAACAAATACAAAGTCGTTAAGGAAAATCAGTAGCAAATTGACAGCGGAGAAAAAAGTAGAACAGGAAAAAAAAGAGATAAAAACAACACAAATAAATGCATATAAATAGAGGGGCTAAGTTGGTCTAACTATATTCGCAGTTAACTAGATCGAACGACATCTGGCAATAAAACGCGAAGAAACAAAAACAAAATTGATCGAATAAAAACTGACACACATACTTGCATATTTGCAAAAAACATAGAAAACGAGAACATTCAAGGCCGTTGGGGCCGCTTGCCAAGCGAATATATGCGAATCGACGGCCGCACGAAAAGCCAACTAAACACCGCGCCGTCGTCGTCGTTGCCTCCGCTGCCGCACCAGCTGATGGTGAGTCGCACAGCTGTGTGGCAATATGTAAAAACTAATGACTATGTTCGACTTGTTTTTGTGTTCAATTCACTTTTTGCTGCGCGGACTGATTTCTGCTGGTTTAGCCGCCCCATAAGAATCGCCCAATACTCAAGTCTCGTCGAGCTGTGGACGATTGCTCAAGCGGCTGCTGCGTGTTAGACGGCATTGTGGCTGCCTAGACCATTTGCACCGCTGGCTGTTCGTCTGTCCGCAATTGAGGCATAAATCAAGGCGGCGGCACAGTAAATAAAGATTTAGCGAGTCTAGCAAGAACGAATGGCGTTAACGAAAATCACTTCATTTTCAAATATTTTATTTGTTGCTTCATTGCGCATTAAAGTCACAATAATCGTGCTGATTTTATATGAGGAGGAAATGATTTACAGTATTCCAGAACTTGTCAGATTGTCAAAAAGCTTCGTGTACTTGCAGCCACAATGTTGCATGTAATATATTTGGAGCGCGCATGCGCAAATCTTATCGGCCACGAACGTTTTTGAGTGTTAGTACTGCAGTTAACTTTGCTTTCCATTTACACGTTTTAGTTTGGTGTAATTTTGAGCCACAAACTAAATATTTAATTAGTGGATCAATAAAAAGACACACCAATATTACTTAATATTATATGCAGACTGGTTTTGAAGTCAAGGCTGTAATTGGTTTAGTCAAAAACTTGTCACACCTACTCTTTTTGCAAAATTTAAAATAAATAATTTTTCGTTGACAGTTGGTTTAGACTTCAGCATAATATTTTTCGTAAAGAAAAACACATTATTTCATATATTCGTTGGTGTCTAACATATTAGATCAACTTTTTAATTTCAATTTAAACGACTACGTAGAGTTCACATATGAACTACAGTGAAGAATTTTTCACTGAAGTCAAACAACTCGTCTCCAAGCCACATTATCAGATTTGAACATATTGAATATAGGCAAAAAGAAAAACATTTACTGAGTCTACGGCTTTTATCTTTTTGTTATGGATCTAAGTACTGTCCCTAAAGTTTACGATTGGTATAGCATCTACTTTACAATCTTCTAAGCAAAAACTGCTGTGGTCCAAGTCCTTTGAATTGCAAATAATTCAGCATATTAACCGAGAGGAAATTAAAACTCTATCGCCATACTCACACAGAATTAAGAACAGAATTTTAAAAGAATATATAGGTTAGCAGTCAAATGGTCGATCGTATCAGGGTCTTCACTGTGATCAAATTGAAAGATGAATTTTGTCCATTTCACCTCCTTCAAAGTAACCCCCTCCCGCAGCAATACACTTATGCCAACGAATTTTCCAGTCATCATAGCACTTGGAAAAATCCTCTGTCGTGATGGCCATCAAAACCTTCTTCGAATCAGCTTTTATATCATCAATTGAGTCAAAACATTGTCCTCGGAGAGGTCATGTGAATTTGCTGAATACTCAGAAGTTACACGAGGGTAAATCTTGCGAATGCGTTGGTTGCAGCACGATGTTAGTTGCAAATGTTGGGAAAAGATCACGAATAACAAATACAGTATGAGATGGTGCATTATCGCACTTCTTTGTTCAATAAATTCAGACATAGTAAGGCCGGTCCATTGTTGTACCTAGAACTCCAATAAAATTGATCATAAATACCCTGATAAATCGCTTTCGACTTAGTACTTTGAACCGATCACAAATTTGTTGAAGCGGACAATGTCAGTTTCAGGTTTGTCTCCTGGTTCGGCGTAGGTATGACGGCCAAAATGTTTCAGCCTATCTTGCAAAAGGCTGGACAATGCAAAGAAAGTGTCTGAATGTTTCCACCTTACCTTCTTTCACACAACTTTGGCAATTTGCGTCCGGCTGCATTTTCAATGACGATGGGTCTGGCACTGCCCATATCTCGGACGAATAATGCCCGTAGCGTATGCCACGTCATGAACAAAAACTGTTCAAGCCTGTAGGTACCGAATATTTGGACCTCAGTACCTACAGTTGACTTTTGATCGAAAATATCGGTCAATGTGTGAGATATGTATATAATTGAAATTCAGTGATAATCCTTCTCTGACAATTGTATGTCTGTACTTCAAAAATGAGTTGAATCCGGCCAATACTTCCCTTAGTTCCCATATACCTAATATACGAAATTTCGACCTTCCGATAGACTTTGTACCGCATATATAGGCCAATATATGAGTTACCTCAATGAGATTGAAAGAGTGTGTTTTACTCATAACAGTGTATCTTTGTACCTAAAATAGATAAATTTAAGCGAAAACTTGACCTAGCCTAATTGTAATTGTCATATCAACCTCCATACCTTCCTCTTACTTTCTAGATAAAATGTCGAACGTGGTATCATTTAAAAACTCGAATGGATGCTTATAATTTAGACAAATTAGTCTATTATACCAACAATTTTTCAATTGCTATCTCTTTCTTCAAAGAAACAACTTTGCAGTTGTCTTTGCATAACCTTAACGGTAGTCACGAATTAGTACTACAAATATAAGCAACAAATTCCGAGCAATGTAAATATCACTAATGACTATTTTTCAATAATATTTGTATGACTTTTAAGCAACTAAATCGCCGTATGTCTAATGGCATGTGAACTCAAACGTTTACCTCTCAGCACGCGGATACGGCAGTTCATTAAACGGCAATATACCAGGGTGTGAACGCAAAACCGTTTTAATGTGGCGACTCTTGAAAACAATGACTTTGAATTAGCGATTTACCGCAAACAACCTAAGCAAAAAGGCACGAGCAACAACCAAAACATTTACGAAAAAAGAAATAAACAAATTACATTCATATTTAAACAATGGCATAACCGAATTAGCTGCAGCTAATAGCTCGTGAAAAATTAGCACCGACTTTATTACTAATGGCAACGGCGCTTTTACGGGCATTCAAAAATTAAGTAGGAAATGAAAGAACCAAATAATTAATTGGGTCTGACAAAGGTGTAGATTTTGGCTATGAGTTAACATTTGAACTGTCAAGAACGTCTAAACAGTGCTGAGTCTAAAAAATCGTGGTAAATTAAATGTCGGCAGAACTAAGCTGCGACTTCGAGTGACTAACTATAGAATAAAGACCAAGCTGGGAATGGGCAAATTTCAAAAGGTTGGCACGAAAGTGAATGTTGCTGGCAGCAAGCAATGGCAATGTGTTGCAATACAGTGTCAACAAAAAGTGTTTGGAATTCGCGCAAATGAAGAACACAAAAAAAAAATAAAGTAAAAAAAAAAATTAATAAAAATTATATGAAAATTTACGCGCGCCCATTCCGCTGTCTACACTTTTGGCATATTGATCGACCAGCTTAATGAGCATTCATTTACCGCACTGGACATTAGCTAGCCGCATACGATTGCGCCACAACGAGTGCAATACAGCGTCAGCCCATAACAACAACAATAACGACAGCAGTTGCTTTGACAACAAAGTTGACATTTATTTAGTTTAGTCCAAAGACATTTTGCAGCGCGAAAGGCCCAAAATAGCTTTGCATTTGCAGCAACTCGAGTTAACGACTGCGCTTTTGGCGATTTTTGACGTCCGTCGATGGCGCGCTGTTGATTGATAGCAATCACAAACTGCAAGACATGACGCACAGTGTGTCGCTTGCGGTCATAAATAGTAGAAAAATTAAAATAACGGTGAAATAATACAAAAAAGTACAACTAAAAAGATACTTTGGATTTTGTAATCAGTACGAAATGCTTCAGTTTTATTTTATTCATAATATAGCTAACGATTACCATCAGCTGAATTTAATGTAATACAATTGGTTTCTTCGAATTTATGCACTTTTCTGAAAATATATTACTGAATGAACCTTTCAGGAAATATCACGAAAAAAAAAAAAAAAAAAAAAAAAAAAAAAAAAAAAAAAAAAAAAAAAAAAAAAAAAAAAAAAAAAAAAAAAAAAAAAAAAAAAAAACAATTATATGGAAACAATTATATGAATTGCATTTTAAAAGCCAAACATTTTCCTAACACTGAAAATCGATACCTAAAAAATAGTAATCAAGAAATTTTTGGACCCGAACAGCAGGAATTCAGTCTACAAAAGCAGATTTTATTGACAAAATTTTTGCTAATTTGTGATGTTTGGATCCTGATCCATATTGATTATGGATCGTATGGCAAATTTGCATACACAATATCATGAATCGCGCGTCCTGGGTCGTGGTTAAAAGAAAAGTAATCTTTAAGGAGGAAAATTATCTTGATTACAGCCATGGACACATAAATGGCACACTTGGTCATCAAATAAAACAACATTTATTTATTCCTTAAGTTTATCACTTAGGGGTCTAAAAAGACATGCGTTTTATTTTAAAAATTATTCACTTTCATATTACTAAAACACTAAAAAAATAAATATTTTATTATTGGTAAAAAAAATACGAAAACATCAATATCCTATATGGCAGCTGGGACACATAAATAGCACAGTCTGAAAAAAGTTTACAAAAAGGTACAAAAATGTATAAAAATGACTAAAAAAATATCATAAATTTGCTCACTTCGATAGTATTTTGTACTATATCCACCATTTTTAATTACCCCTTCACATCTTCGCTGCATGCTGTCCACTAGTTTTTGGCATCGTTCCTTTGGGATTGAATACCAAGCTTCCTCTATTCCAGCCCATAAATCATCAAAATTTTTGAATTTTTTGTTTGCTATTTCGATCTTCACATCATTCCATAAATTTTCAATTGGATTCAGATCCGGGCTTTGCGCAGGCCAATCCAATATTCTAATTTTTCCATTGTCGAGCCAATGTTTTACTATCTTTGAGGTGTGCTTCGCATCATTGTCATGCATAAAGGTCCAGTTTATTGGCATGGATTCAAAAACAAATGGTTCAATTTTATTTTTCAGTATATCTAAATACTGAAACCGGCCCATTTTACCATTTATTCGAACAATGGGCCCTATGCCATGCCATGAAAACGCGCCCCACACCATGATACTTCCACCGCCGTGCGTAATGGTCTTTTGGTGTACCTAGGGTTAAGGGCTTGACTTTGCGGACGACCTACAAATGTTTTTCCATCTGGACCCATCCTATTTACCTTGGTTTCGTCTCTCCAAAGCACGTTTCTCCAAAATTGTTCTGGTTTGTCCTTGTGTGCCTTTGCAAATGCCAGTCGAATTTTGATGTGGCGTTTTGRCAGGAGTGGTTTCTTCCTGCTAACTCGTCCAAAAAGTTGAGCTTCGTTGAGTCGTCTTCCAACAAGTTTTCTGGATACGTTCGCACCATATTCGTCATTAATTTCCATCATTATTTCTCTGGCTGACTTAAAAGGATCGGCTTTGCTCTTCCGTACTATGGTTTTGTCAACCCTAATATCGGTTTTACGTGGTTTTGGTTTTCTTGGAATATTTTTGTTGACACCCATTTTTCGAGAGCAATGCATTATTTCTGCAATTTCAGTAGGAGATTTTCTATTTTTTCTCATATCGCACATAAGCGCTCTCTTTTCCGGCGTGCAATGTTTTCCCCTTCCCATTTTAATCAAATATCGATGAAATAATTATTAATTTACAAAACCAAATTAAAAACACGCGAAAACTGAACACAAAATTCAAAATAAACTGCGAACTTAAAAGTGTGCTATTTATGTGTCCACTTCAAATCAACACTATACTCAATAAAATTGCTGCGTAAAAAGTATAATAGGATATAAACGGTTTTTTTGAACAGCGAAATGAGCTTCATAACGGTAACAAGTAGAAACATGCCACATTGTTATTGTTCATCAACTTTACGAATAAAGAAATGAGAAATAATATTGGATTCGGATTTGTACTATTTATGTGTCCATAGCTGTAAGTTGAACGGTACTTTATATGCTTAATGCAATATGAATAAATATTTATAGAAGGTTAGCAGTCTTGAATGCATGCAATGGTGACTCTTGATATGTGAGGTGTGTTCAAAAAATATAGAGAATTAAAAAAAAAAAACAAATATATTCATTCGTCTACATTAATTTTGTCGCCTTCATATTAAGCAAACCCATTCGATATTATGAACTTATGTAAGCGCTTCTTCCAATCATCGAAACACTTCGCATACCCGATTTCTAGGATAATCCTTCACTCTTTAAATGATGCTTTAGGTCGTTTTAGGACAGACCTTTAAGGATCTCTTCGTTTTTGAAATAAAAACGTCACACACAGCCATGTCTGGGGACTTTCGAGGCTGGGACATCGTTACAGTATTGTTTTTTTTTCATTAATACCCAACGAAGTGTGAGTTTCAAACAAGCGAAAATCGCCAAGCTCATAAAAACACGTTGTTGCAGACAAAGTAAGCTATGAATACAAACAATTCAAATTTACAATCATGCAATATGGATGTATCGAATATATTTCATAAAAATTAAACCACTTTTTCACAATCACTATGTTAAGGGGTTACGTGGGTTTCCTCGGGTAAAAAACAATCCTTTTTCAACATTTTTTTCTCATATTTTCTTTTCGAATTTTTTATTGATACAAACATACACTACTATTCAAAAAGAAATTCTGAAATTTTGGAAGTGCTTTAGTTAAAATTTCAACTTAGAACTTGGACGAAGGAAAAAAACTGAAAAAGGAATTTTGGCAGACGTTTTTACAAAAAAAAAATTTTAATTTCAGTCAAAATTTCGTTGACGTTTTTTAAATAGTTGTGATCTAAAATAATCCTTCGTCCAAGTCTTGAAGAATTGTATCTCAAATACCTGTGTAAATCTTCATTAAGATCGGTTCAGTGGTTCTCGAGAAATATACCAATCGACTTCAAAAATTTGTTTCACGAGAAAAACGGGTTTAAAGGCAGCGCACAAGTTCTCAAGGCTGTATCGCCTATTACTCGGATCAACTTGAAAATTTAAGACAATATTCTAAAGTTTCTGAAGCTCGTAAGCCCCTTAATATCCAATAATCCAAAAATCCAAACATAAGATTCGGTGGAATATCGGTTGCAATACTTTGAACAACGCAAATTTATTGAAGGTAAAATATAATGGAAGTTATGCTTCGAATTATATGTCGCTGAAGAGATTGACTTCTTCCGAAGTGTTCACAGTCAACCATAAAATAGTAGAATTTTTAGCGGAGTATATCAAATTAAAAACCATACAAAAATTGTTCCATGATTACTACGTAACAATACACTGTATAGCACTAGCCCAACACAAACGACAACCCGGCCCACAGCCCACCAACGAAATAACCGATGTATTAATAGATGTTCGAACAACGACTGGCTTGGCTGGCTGACCATTTGTGGCAATTTAAAGTTGTCTAGTTTTCGTGGTTTGTGTCGCAAAATTTAATTAAACACGCTTGCATGTTGTCTAGCACATTTGCAAGCAATTTTCGAATTTTCAATTAAAAACAGAATTGTGCAAATTATCACGTTAAAATTATACTAGTTCAGAATAATAGCAATAATATAAACCGACATGCAAATTATGAATATTTATTTACTAATTTAAAATAACAAAAACTTCTAAACCACCGCACACAAGAGTACATATGTATTTATAACAGGTCATTTGAAGAGTTTCCGGCCTACCATAGTACACACATAAAACTTCTGTGTATTTGTTTTTATGAGGTCTTAACGGTTGTGGGAAATATTTAATTAGACAAGGTCAAGTTATCTACTTTGCAGATTTTTTCCGCATGGTCAATGTGAAAATAAAACTTTGAGCTCAATTTATCTATCCACGCCTACCATACTTACGTAATAGAACAAGTCCACATATCATTTGTGCAGCGCTAATAAAATGAAAATTCCCACACCTCTTAACACGAAATCGCACGGCCACAAATTAGCAATGTAGAGCAAAACAATAACAAAGCTCAAACTAAACAAAATCGGTTGTAAGTGTGACTCACGCTACTTCGAACAAAGCTTTGCACTGTTTAGCCTACACATTTTTAGTTTAAATGGTTCCCAGGGAACGCGTGAGCAACGCCTACACTACGCCGCAAAGCATACGCCGAAAATAGGACAAAAAAAAAAAATGTGGCGTGGCAACTCGGCAGGGTTCGTGATATTTTCAATTTATTTGAACACGCATATACATACATATATCAATATACATATGTATTATGATAAATCAATGCATATGCAAATTCTGCTAGTACTGACTTAAGTACCTAGTCACGTGATCCCGTGTGTGCTTGCTTGGACTCTAAAGGTCAAACCTTTGATCTTTTATGAGTAAAATACAATCACGATTCTGTGTAAATAAAATCATAAAGGCGCGTTTGATAATGCCTTTTTCTAAACAAAATAAAATGTCACAAGTACGTGACGATTCGTTTTTATGATATTCAGAAATAATATCCAAAATTAATTCACATTATATACGTATGTAATAATATATGTATATATATATGTCCTCACCCCTCTATTTCTGTAGATATACTGTGTAACATCCACAGCCTGCCCCCACTTGCGGGTTTTTCTAGAATCTCAAATTACAATAGTTGAGCCGGACACGTTAAATTTAATAAATCGGGTAAAATATTGGATAATAGGCCTCGTGTAATTATTTAAAAATAATATACCAAACATTAAATAAAATCCTTCCCATTAAAGTTTTAACGCACAACCTTAAAGCCCCAACAGCCGTTCCAAAGACAGTCGGAGTTTTTTAGTACTTTTCTGATAAATAATTTGTATATGAAAATTGGGTTGTGAAGATCGTAGGCTGATAATAGGTTAGGTTAATCTAGTAGACCAATAAGCCACGCATAGACCAGTTTGGTCCTTTGCRATACCAGATAGAGTTTAGTTGCTAGGTCCAAGAGGAGTAGCCGGCTGATACCTAGATGTTACTACTAATATTATATTCATAATTTTTAGTCAGTCCCTACCTTTAAAAGTTACCTATTACAGCAGCCGTACAATTAGTTTATGAGATATAACTTTTTCGTGGAGCAACTTACAAAAAAATGGTTAAGAACAATTTCGTGTGTTAATAAAGCATTGCTTTTTAACTGTTGAAAAGTGGTTTGCTAAGTTTAAAGTAGTGGAAATTAGCGCCGAGGATGCTAGAGACAGTGGACGTCCTAAAGAAGCTATTACCGACGATATTATCAAAACAGTTCCCAAAATAATTTTGGATACCCGTGTAGTTGTTAGAGAGAGAGTTCTGAGAGTCTAAAGATATATGAAAGGAGCGAGTTGGATATAATGTGAATGAATATTTGGGTATGTGAAAGCTCTGCGCAAAGTTGGCGCCATACGAAACAAATTGATGTTTCAGAAGAATGTTTGAATATATTCAATCGTAATGAAATTGAATTTTTGCGTCGATATGTGGCAATGGATGAAACATGCCTCCACCATTTTACACAGCACTGCTTTTTGAAAGGCTTAAGGCAATTATATTTTAAAAATCGTATTGACAATTTTATGAGTGCAAAATTGTTGTATCGCTCAAGTACTCAAGTTGGTATGCTTTGTTTAAAAAGTATGTTGTGATAATTGATTTTATTGATTATTGAATATTTTACACGAACCAATGTCCTCCTCTGATTCTAAATGGTTTCTGAAGCACTTTGGAAACAAAAACAAAAATATTCGAGATAAGGGGACAGTCTCGCAGTGTTCCAAGAAGCTGTTACCACAAAATAATTATCACAAATTTTCGCCAACACTCTTGAAAAGGAAAATTTCATCAACGATTCTTATATAGCGATAATGAAGCTTTCGGAGGAAATCACGAAAATTTCCCAATATAAATATAATGAAAGTATTGTTTCCTCAAGCTATTGCCAACGAACACACACTATAATAAGAAAAAATGTGCATGAGTTATTACGGATACTCATCCACCGTTGAGCGTGTTTCTCCTGTCTTCAGGCATCAAGAGCAAGCTCGCTGTAAAAAACTTTATCGACGACAGAGTTAATCGCTGCGACTGAGGCTTACAAGATTTGTTCTAAAAATAGCTGCACTTTTCGGATATAGAATAAAATACACACTGAAAGTTATTATTGATACAATACAGGTTCAAAAATAACTCAGTACATTATCATATTCTTCAGCAACCTTTAAGAAACGGGTCCACCTAATTACTTAATGAAATTTATAGGTTTCCTTATATCGAAAAGAGCATCATTTTTGAGTCTAAGTGCCATTTTTCCGAATACTCCGCGTAAAAAAGGTACTATTTCAAGTAATTGAAAAAAATGATAATAATCACACTAAATTCCTTTCATTTTTATTCACTTTGCGTGGGTGAATCAATTAAATGTCCATAATTAGGTCACATTGTAACATTAGTCAACAGCGAAACTCTATAACCAGGAAATTGTTCCACGCCGTGTGGCACGGCATATTAGCCCTCTGACCCAGTTATCCACACACAACCCTTTCTCTCCCAAGATATTTTCTTTCTTTTCTAAGCGTCTGTTATCGGATAAGTTCGGATCAAATGGCTTACAAATACACATTTTAACACGAAGTAATTGGGTAATGGCGTAGGATTACAAAACTACAATAGTCTCCACAAGCGACAAAGCGTTTTCATAATGTGCAACAACAAAAATAATCAGCTTGGAATAATATGATCTGGAGTCATTGATGTCCAACCGCCGGCCCGCAATGACATCGTACTCCAAAAAGCACGTACAACAACACACATATGCACATACATACATACACACATACATACATACAGACACAATGCAGTGTAGGAAAGCGTTAGTAATGGATTAAAAGTTGGATTAGGCAGTGACTGGGTGCTGAGGTCCAGCTGATTTAAAAAGCAACAACACAAGCATAAGCATTTTCGAAAGAAAAAAAATTGTGAAAATTGAAAATGTAACAAGAGCGCAAACAGAAATCTAGAGTATAAGTAACAAAAACAACAATAAAACCAACAACAACAAAATGATGCAGTAAAATTTCGCAAAAAGTGAATGTGCCTGACAAAGGTGTAATGCACACACAGAAGCAGCAGACAAAAACACTGCCAACAACAATAACAACACAAAGGAGTTTCTTCCATGTTTAGCTTCACATTTCAACCAGGAAAACACCCAAGTAAACGTGTGAGGCGCGTGAAAATGTAATTGCTCAGGTAGTAGAAGCGGTCGAAGAGCAGCAACAACAATTCAGCTGCTTGTGTGATGCCATAATTTTCCAATTCCATATGCTACAAATCTAAATTGGCAGCCGAAGTGAGCAATGAAAATTACAGTTGATTGATTTGGAAAAGAGTGCAGGCAATGATTTCAGGAAGCGCCACCAGCGGTGTCGATCGAGGTAATGCGATGACCTCGCAGATATGTTATAAAATGGGTCATGAACTAATCAGAAAAAGAAAATATTGTAAACATATCCGCTTACTTTTGTTTGGTATAGAGTAAACAAAGCTTTAGGTGTGGCTTAAACTTGTACTTGTAGTATTCAATTTTGTAAATTTAACAATTGAAATCAACAACAACTATAAAACCATTGTTTATCGGAGGGAACAATTGAGTAATTCGATTTCATACTTTTATTTGAAAGCAATCATTGACATGATACCGGAAACTGAGGCTTCAACACATGGTATAAAAGCGATGGGCAGGAAAGAATTAATTTATAGAACGAGCCGACAATACCTCCAAGGAAATATGCAACAAACTAGGTTTGTTTTAAATTTTATGTGTTGAATCAAATTTCTGTTGCCGAAACATTCAGAATGTTGGAAAAGGCTTTCGATGGTAATTGTTTGTCGTGAACAAGTGGTTTTGAAAAATTATTTAAAGAGGGTCGAGAACTGGTTGACGACGAACCACGGCCAGCATGGCCATCAACATCAACTGATGATCAACACGTCAGTAAAATAAAGGAATTGCTGCCTGATAATTGTCTTGTCAGAGATCTTACTGGCATCGTTGGAATTTTGGAAGGATCAGTGAAAACCTTTTTAAAAGATCATTTGAGCAACGCGACAATCAGTTCGAAAATAAAATAATTTGACAAACAACTTTTAGAAAAATATGGAGGTGATTAGTAAGAATATACATTACATTATCCTCTTTGTTGTGTAAATTATGTTGGATGGATGGCAAGGGATCATTGGAATTCATACATCCATAGACCAACTGAGTTTACTTCATTACATGCCTGGGAGGACATACAACGCGAAGTAATACCGATTTGTATTCTCGAATACTACCAACGTTTTTTTTCCTCTGATAATAGATAAAGCGTCAAACAAATATGTACCTTAGAAAAGAAAACCCGCACAGGTACTATAAAGTCTCCGACTAGGGTACATAGTTTTATGATTTTTTGAAAGGTTTTATTTATAAGATGCTAAAGAAATCATCAGTCTAATAGCACCTCCCTAAAGCGTGGTTATACATGTTTAATATGAAGTGGGTACCCAAATTGCTCTTGTTCAAAGTAACTGCACCTTTGCATACATATACATACGAATAAAATATACGAGTCGAGTTGTAAGGCAATTTTTACTGTTATATGCACTTTAGCGCCTAAACACCAATGTAAATGTACAATTTTGAATTTCGCTTACAGCGCTAAACTCCTTGATTGCAGAGCAATTTGTGTTACAACCAGATATATTTTTGTATCTTGATGTATTCGGGTATGGCTTGTGTTGCAGATTTGTGGAGAGTAAATAACCGAAATTTATATTCGCTTTAGGTTGCTCGGTGTGCAAAATGTGAAGACAATCAAGACAATAATGTTTTCGCTGAAAAGTTAAAAATAATAATATTTTAAACTAAATCGACACGAGGTCTGATAACATAACGCTCTGAATACGCCTACAGGATTCGAAAAATAACAGTTATCATTACCTATCCGTAATTGTTTATCGGAAGTATTTTACGTCCAAAGTGATCGAATAGTTGTGACGGTTGTTTCAAGATTTTTTTTTTATATTTAGTTATAAAGAGCTAAATTCCTTTAAGATGGAAAAGGAGCTTAGAGCGGGTATATACATAATTTTGGTGGAATACTTTTCTTTTCCTTAAGTCTTTCTTAAATTGGCTTCTTAAATATCAAAACAGCAAAAGTTATAAAATCCGATCTAGAGTACTTCGTATTAAGTAACATTTGGCATTATGGTTTATTCAGCGTCCATGGGATCATATCTGCCCTAAGGTATATTAGGGATAGAATGACTTTTTGAGCTAAGCTTACCTAAGCTGAAATCATCATTAAACTTGTTGGCATTGCGTACAACCGTAAAGATCTCATAGGACTCAAATCTGAAGGAAAAATTTACGACTTATGTACTAAAAGGTTTTAAGGATATTTGAGATTTTCCGATTACGAATATGAGTAAAAAACAACTCTCCATCACATACAATTATTTTTGTCATTTTAATTAATGGCGCTTTACTTTATCTTTACTATCTTTTTCGGTTTTAGCAACCCAAAATTAAGAAAAAGCTGCCTCTAAGCCTAATAGGTACTTCGTTTCACCCGCATTATATACAGCAAAGACAGAAGCGAAAATTATATGTCAGTTTCATAAGCTCATTTGTCAAAAAATTATATCAGGGTAATCATCTCCCACTGAGGTTCAACTACTTCGAAAAAAACTATAACCACTATTAAATACATATTTACACAAACGTAAATGTAAAGCGAGTCTCGAATAGAAGAGGCTCGGTGTGTGCTATTTTTGTTGGCATTACATAGTTGTAAAATATGCAATTCATTACACTCAATTACAGTTCATTTACACTTAACAGGTGCGGTCCTATTAAGTCTGTATTTGTATTTATATGAAGAAGGGTTGTAGAGCTCAAACGAAGAAAATATCATGGCTCCAACATACACACATACATATGTATGTATACAAAATCTAAACATAAATAGTTATTATGTGCATTAAGAAAATATTTGAAGCCACCTAGAGCATGACGCTTGCATTTCTTTTTGTTGTGGCAACACTTGATGTTGCAACAAGTGTTTGCTGTAATACGAACGAATGTGATTACTAATTATTGACACCATGGGAAACCGAATTCATTAATTTTCGCCTCACAATTGATACTTCTTTGCTGCTTTGCCTTACACGAGTTGCGATGATTTTTTTTTACCGCCAGTCTTCTTATATTCGTCAATAATGCAATCAATTAAACTATGTGAAAATCTTTATGTAAATGAAGCGCTGAGCTTGTTAACTGTTTTTTTTTTAATGGAAACTGAGTTTAGACGGTGAAATCAGCTTTACGAAGCATATTTGGTTCTTTGTATATGAACGGTCATGTCAGTTTCATTTGTTAGTTTTTGAGTTGGAATGTAAAGAAATCGCTAAAGTTGGAGTTATATTGACATAAACAACAACAAAAATTTATTCACAAATTTAATTTCTGAGGGTTCAGCGACAAAGAGGAAGAAAGATTGCCTACAGAGAGTTAACCTAAAGTTAAAAGTTTTACATTATTTCCATCATAAGTGACTTTCCGCGAAGCAAAAGGCTTTGAGTTGCAAGTAAAAAATTATATGGTACCCCCGAGATTTATAGCTCCAATGGCACCAATGAAGAAATAAATAGGGTCAAAATAATGAATTTCTTGTTAATCTGTAGGTAGATGGCTAGCGGCGATACCATAATCTGTTACAAAACTTGAAAATTCAACTTTTTCAAACCTTAAAACCCTACTTTTTTATATTAAAAAAAAACGGTTCAAAATTTTGCAAAAATTCTAGTAGAGTTATAGCCACATTGGCATTTAAATTTCAAAGCAAGCGTTGGAACCGTTTTTGAAAAATCGTGGATGCCAGTGTGGAGAATAAAGTTTTGAGAAAAAAACATGTTTGAAAATTCAGGTTTCTAGGCCACGCGCACTACTTTACTCGCTCCTGTAACTTTGCCAGCACCTTCTATGTTGCTCTAGATTGAATTTATGAAAAAGAAAACGATTTTTGAAACCTTCAAACCCCTCTTAATACAACAATTTTGCCGAATAATCGTCCTACTAGGGGCATGGCAATTGCCTAAAATCCGTCTTCATCGCAAAACGGTCAAACTTTGTATCTGAAGTACCTGCAGACATTATTTATGTCTTTATCAAACAAAAACCCAAAAAAAAAAAGAATTAATTTATATTAGATATGTATATATGGTATACAATTGTTTACAGCAATGAAGCTTAATAACAATGAAGCATAATATCATGAAAATGAAACCAAAGCCAACACAAACAAACACAAAACCCGAAATGGCACGTTACTAAAACCAGCACTGCACATGCGCAACCATCGCCGCACACACTTTGGAGGAATTTTCGTCTTGAGTGTGCCGACGCCATGCAATGTGATGCCGTTGCAATGCAGCTTGCCACAAAGCGTGAATTGTCGGTAGCGCCAGCGGCGGCAGCTGCAAATTCGCACTTGAGATTTTAATTATTTATCGGTTATTTGCGTGGATCGTATTAAATAACCAAAAGTGACAAGTGTGAGAATTGCCAACCTGAACAATTTATTAAAAAAATAGCTGTAGAGGCAACACTTTTTCAGACCATATTAGCTAAATAATTCAAGTACTTTCAAATGCCAATGGAAATAAAAGTCGTAACTATATATGTTTGTTAGAGATATGCTTAAGTTTCGCCTAGATTTCAGTTAGTTGCCTAGCACTTGATTATAGCTTCTTAAAAAGATCCAACAAGATGCGACATTTTGCAGCCATTTCCGGCTGAATGAGTATGAAGACAAGGCCATTTGTCGCATTTAGACGAAGGGTAAACTGAAGAAATTCAAGAGCGTCTGGTTCAGCAAAAAAAAAAAAACGGTTTGGTGTGGTTTGTGGGCCGGTGGAACCAGCGGTCGCTATAACCGGCTTTTTGATGCCTGAAATTGAAGCTCGTGATCGCCACGAAATTTGGTTTCAACAAGAAATGGATTTATTGAAAGAACACTTGGGTCAGCAGATAATTTCTCGTTTTGGGCCGGTCGATTGGCCATGATCGTGTGATATCACACCTTTTGACTTTTTCCTGTGAGGATATGTAAAGTCTAAAATATATGGGGACCTGCTTCGATTGAGACCTTGCAGCAAAACATCACGCGCGTCGAAAATTGAACTCAACGGATGTACAATCTGATACGTAGCTGTGGTCAAATTTTGAAAGAGATAATATCCAAAAAATAAATGCCAAAAAATGTTCTTCCGAATGATAATAAATATTCTCCAATAAATTTGTAGTTTCTGTGTTATTTCTTTAGAAAAGTAGGGAACAACGAAATGTATCACCCTTTATATCAAGTTTCAATAACATCAACTGCAACAGTGACAATACTAAATTTTATAATCACAAAATCACAGGTAAGTAGTTTAGCGCTTCGGAGTGAGTGTTCCGAATAAACTTGGCGATGACAGCCTAAATAAATTGCAATTAAACTGACCAAATTTGCTGACAACGTTTCGATAGCTCTTTGCCTAACGTACCACATATCTATTGAATCTAAGCTAACGTATGCATGGACGTGCATTAGGATGGTACTTAAAAAGAAAAGAAGCGGGTTTTCGGCAAAGTCACATTGTACATAGTGTCACGTGATATGTTGGATCGTAAGAATAAGCATTGAAATACTTGGACGATTAGTAACTTCTACGAGTACCAGCAATCTTACTTTAGGACAGTTTTAACAAAAAATATTTAAGAACATGAAAAAAGAACCGTTCCCACAACAGTCGGGTAACCGGAACGGACCCAAGTTTTGTACTTGGTAATACAAGGACTTGAGTATGATCCATCTGTTTATATGACAGTAGTCAAGAAGAGTAGTAGTTAAGAAAGTTCCATTAAATTTGTTATGCGGAATCAAATTTCTGGTGCCGAAACGCTAAGAATGTTGGAAAAGGTCTTCGTTGATAATAGTTTGCTGCGAGCAAGAGTTTGTGATTGGTACCAATTATTCAAATAGGGTCGAGAATGTGTTGACGACAAACCACGTCCAGGACTGTCATCAACAACAACTGATTATCAACAAGGAATTGGGGTTTGAGAATCGACGATTAACAGTCAAAGATCGTACTGGCATCGTTGGAATATCGGAATGATCAGTAAAAGCCATTTTAAAAAATCATTTATTCAATAATCTAATATTTTCGAAACTAACTAAATTTTTTCGAAAAACAGCGTCGTGTTAAACAATGCTCTCGGACTACCAGGATATCAACAAACGTATTATTACTAGCGGTGAGTGTTGGATCTATCTAAATTAAGTAAAAATTGACTTGACTCGCGCTTCTAAACTAGTACACCCCATGACGTGTCTATCACGTATACTATCACAGTTTCTGGAACTTGTCGACATCGAAAATGATATCAAGATAAATAATTTTTTTTCTTACCACCCTAACGTATATATCAATACAGGCATATACAGTAGTATAGACGCGCATATTTGCATTTTGCATGGAATTAATGGCGATACACGACATTTTTCGGGGCTAAACGCTCACAAAATACCATGAAATTCAATAAGCGTGTAAATTTCGGCGTTTATTTTTTGCTCATTTCATTCATTGCTGCATTTTCACACGTCAATTGATTGGTTTAGGCGGATTTTTTGGCAGGTGCTGGCATTTCCGCAAATAATCGAATTTGTAAAATTTCAAATTTGATTTTGTCGACGACAACGATTGATGGACAGCGTGCGATGTATGCCGCGATTGTTTGTGCTGTTATAGTCTATGCAAATAATCGCATAATGCGATGATAATTATGTGTGTATTGTCTCGTTATGGGAAAAGTGGCATTTTATTTATGCTGTTTATTCTGGTTGATGGATGAGTCTGTATTGCAAAGATTTATTTATGAGCATTCTGCTGTTGCATGGGTGTGTGTCGTAGACAATAAAAATGTTTGTATTGTATATTTGTTGTTCTTTTGGTGCAAAATCTACAACTATCCGTCAAAATACCCTGAGTACTAACGGTTGATTGAAGATGACGAGCCGGTTTAGTTTGCCCCCAACTGCGGAAATAATGCAAATTTATGCCGCAAATATTTATTGCTGCCATTTAAAAGCGGATTAGAGATAAGCTAGCTATTGTGTAGGATTTGAACGCACTGAATCATATTCGGCATAATGCGCCAATAAAACAGGATTGCCACGTTTTTATTTGTCAAAAAAACATAGAAGAAATAATAATAAGCAAATATAGGAAAAAAATAGAATTAACAATAATAAAAACATACAGTAAAAAACATTAAAAAATAGATGCTAAATTAAAAATCTTAAAAAAAAATTTAAATTAAAAAAAATTTAAAAAATTAAAATTAAAAAAAATTAAAATTAAAAAAATTAAAATTTAAAAAAAGTTAAAATTAAAAAAAAAATTAAAATTAAAAAAATAGATGCTAAATCAAAATTGTTTTGCAAAAGCATTCATTTAAAAACTGAACAAAAAGTTATGCGAACATTGGGATATGTGCCGATTTCGATAACTCAAATTTATCTCTAAAATTGCTTTATATTTTAAAAGATCATATTCATATTCATTCATACATATTACCTTTTTCTGAATTATACGTTCAGTTTCATTATGTATGCGTATGTAATTTTTTACAGCACGAGAACGGAGCTTAATCATAACGATCAGAAAGGTGGATTGCTTATAAATCTATAGTGTTTCGGGCTTTGACAGCCCTATTGTTCCAATCTGGCAACTCACAACTTTATCATAAAGTTTGGCATTTTTATTGTTATAAAGGGTCATCCATTTCGTGGTTCCCTACTTTTTTAATAAGAAAAACCATAGAAACCTCAATTTTAATAAGGAATGTTTATTATCATTCGAAAGAATATTCGGCTACGTGTCAAATGGTCCGACCACTGAGTCCAATTTTCGTTGACTCGTTCAAGTATTTCGACTGGCAACTGGCAAATGTTTTTCTCCAAGACCTGAATCAAAGGCTATTGAAAAAAGTATCTAAACTTGGATAACCCTTTCCATATTCAGTAAGTTTTGACATATAAGCGCTATTCGTATTATTTACAGTTACTTAAAATATTCAACAAAAAATGGAATCCAATGAATTTGTCGAGCGCTCAAAAAAAGACACTTGAAGATACGGTTGATACGTTCACAACGTATGATTTGAAGATACCTCAATCAGAATGGCAAAAGAGCCTTGAGAATTGAGTACTTGTATGAGAACTTCGGATTCACGATAGATGGAAAAATAACGAGAGCACGGGTAAGAAAGGATTTTAAAAATGATTTAAAAAATATGCAATCAGAATCAGAAAGTAAAAAGATGGAAACATTATACAGGAGTAAAGAACAAAGTGGTGATATTTCATTTTTGCCGTTAAGGAATTAAATGTGAATCTTCGCATAAGTTCCATAAAATAATATTATTAAAAAAAAGTAAAAGTAAAAAAAGTAAAACTCAGGCAAATATTGATGAAGCAACGAAACAATTCAGAAAGATGGTATACATATACATATAATATACGCAATTTTGGTACCAAGGACATCTTTTTCTTCTTTACTGGCATAGACACCGCTTACACGATTATAGCCGAGTTAACAACAGCGCGCCAGTCGTTTCTTCTTTTCGCAACGTGGCGCTAATTTTAAGCGAACGCAGATCCTTCTCCACTTGGCGCTTCCAACGGAGTGGAGGTCTTCCTCTGCTTTACCCGACGGGTACTGCGTCGAATACTTTCCGAGCTGGAGTGTTTTCGTCCATTCGGACAACATGACCCAGCCAGCGTAGCCGCTGTCTTTTAATTTATGTCAACGTCGTCATATATCTCATGCAGCTCATCGTTCCATCGAATGTGATATTCGCCGTGGCAAACGCGGAAAGGACCATAAATCTTACGCAGAACTTTTTTCTTGAACACTCGCAATGTCGACTGATCAGTTGTTGTCATCGTCCAATCACCACCAAAGACATCAGTCTGATAATTAAAATGCATCGACGTGTTTTGAACATCAATTGATCATGATCGTCTTATGTTAGTTTTTAGTTCGCATTAAATCCCTTCTTCCTTACTGGCGTGAACATCGCTTACCTGGTTATTTCTGAGTTAACAACAACGCACCAACGGTTTCGTCTTTTCGCTATTTGGAACCAGTTGATACTTAGAGCAAAGTCCTTTTCGATCTGATCTCTCCAATTGAGTGGAGATCTTTCTGTGTTCTACCGGCAAGTACTTTTAGAGGTGGAGTGTCTAATGACATGAGGATGAAGTCAGCTAAACTATATCCATGTCGCCGTATATCTTATAGAGGTTATAGTTCGGGTGTTCGCCATTGCCAATACGCAAAGAACGGGAATAATGAGTGAATTGTTCATTTGTTCCTCGAGAGAGTACTTTACTTTTCAATTGCCTACACAGTCCAAAATAGCAAATGTGATTCTGTTTCAGTTTCATGGCTGAAATTGTAGTTGGTGTTAATGCTGGTGCCAAGATAGACGGAAGGATAGGAGCAGAGTTGCGAATGTGAACACTGTTTTTATGAAGTGAGGAGATGTTTCGTCTTTTTTTCTTTCTATCTCTCATCCAGTCTGAGAAGAACAGAACTAACGGCGCAGTTGTTAAAGCCAATTCTATAAATGTCTTCTAAGTACGCCAGGGCATGCACACTCACTGCAGCTCATATTATCTTCTCCAGCAATAGATTGAGCTTGCGACTTAGATCCATACTTAAGAAAAATTGCTGCTAAGAATGAGTGCTAGTTGGCAAAGGAAGTAATGGCTTGAGTACGGGGACTCATAAAATCTGACCAAGGAATTACAGAGTCGAACAAAAACCTTTCGTAGTTCAGAAAAACCTTAAAGTTTTGGATATGTATATTATATTTTTAATACAATTACATCATATTTCTATCGTATTTGTATGGAAATCATCTTCGCAAAATTGAAGTTGGAAGCAGCAAAGAGTTTTCTACTTTTTATACCCATAATTGGCATTTTTTGGCTTATTTAAATGCGATTACATATTATATATGTTGGTATGAAGCAACACTTGACTAAAAGTAAACATCATACTTTCATAAAATAACCAAAAAAGCAACATTCACAAAGGAAAATACCAAAGAAACGCACAACAATAACGCAGCCACTGACCACTGAAGCCGCAAAAAGCGCGTTACATGTGGCGCAGCACAAGTCGTGAAATAACATTAAAGAAAGCAATTGAATAAAACGGGAAATTTCTGTTTGAAAGCGCCAAGAAAAACAGAAATAATCAAAATTTCATAAAAGCAAATGGAATAATGCAGAAGCACAATACGAGCGATTGCAACTGATGATGAACGCAGTCGGCCATTGTCCACCGCCAGTTGCGTCCGCAACATTTACGCAATGCCGTAACAACACTGCGATGTGAGGCGTTCGCTTCGCCGTGACAATAACTGTAGTTGCGTAGCATCTAAAGTAAAAGGCCGCCGATGTCTGCGCATAGAAATGCTATTTGATGATAACTGGTTTGATGCTGTCGTCGCCGCACAACAGCACCGCTGCTGTGACCAGCAGCTGAGTGTGGAGAGTGCGCGTACCACTGATACACTTGTAATTAGTGCACTAAGTGCCGTGATTTATGCACATAAATACATACAAACCGACATATCTATTAGTGTTTCAGTAAGAGCTACTAATGAAGCATTACTCATACGCCACGCAGCACCCGCCCGTTGGCTGGCATTGTGTATGAAGCTACCCAAGTGTTTTCTGTGTGTGTGTGTGTGTTTTCGGTAATTTTGCCAGCTGCGCAATCACAGAGAAGTTATTAGTCCACTCAGCGCTTGACACGCAACTCATTTCCCCGAAAACTGTTGTTACGTGCCGGGAATGCAGTTACCTTCGCCGGTATATTGTGGCAACTTGGAATGCGATACTCATATGCTGAAGATATTAATTGAAATACAAACATATGTTAACGGCGAAAAGTTCGCACATAAAAATCACTTGGAGTAGCATTTGGAGACGAAAAGTTTACGCCATAATCGTAAAATAGAATTTAACGGTATTTGTTTTAAAAAATTTGTGCAAGTTTTAATATAGGGGTGAGCAGTGATCAGAGAGTATTACTTTACATCCGCACTTTCGTACTGATAAACTAATTCGAAAAATTCCAGTTAAAACTACAGCTTTTAGACTGAAAATAAACTAATCCGAAAAAGTTTAGACTTGAACCAATTGCTGAAGGGTTTACCTGTATTAAAGAAATTAAAAACAGATTCGAACTGAAAGTAAACTGGTAGTAAAATGACTATCCCATTACTAAGCTATTCACCGAAAAATTGTTTTATTTGATATCAACGTTTAAACTCCATTCATAGAAAAACATAGTTTGTTTTGAACTAGTATAAGATCAGCATATTTCAGACCAATATATAACAACTGATTTCACATACTACTTCGCTATGGAAATAACATTAGTTACTTGCATGGATAACAGATAATTGGTCGATTAAGTTGGTTTCAATGGTAATAGTTCTAAAGTATTTTACAAAGAATTCATTTCACTGGGCTGCAAAAATATATTCGCTTATACACAGTGTTAGTCGATTCGACTCCAAAATTCTTTAGCATTTTTTAATTTTTTTTAGCAAAATGCATCTTAACAGACAGACGTCAACACTTTCTACAGTGAGCCAATTTTTCATATTTTTAGTAAAAAAAAAATCCGCAGGCATCGATTCGAACGCGAATGGTTTCATAGAATTTTTTGAGAATCTTGTGGTTTTGAAAATGATCTAATATTTGTCTCATCGCTCTAAACTAGTATTTTCCGGAATTTACCATCCTCTCCAAATGTTCTTTAACAAAGTTAAACCGTGCTCTTACTATATGTTTCTTTTGGATACCTTGGATAAATAAGACGCAAAATATTTAATTATTCATTAACATTTATTTTATCGCCTTCAAAGTAATCTATATCAGATGTAATAGACTTATGCCAACGATGTTTCCAGTCCTCAAAATCCTCTTCATAAACTTCAGGGACTTTGGCCTTTTATCTTTGATCGACTGAAAACGGTTTCCACGGGGCGACAAATTTGGTGAATACGATGGTTGTATCGATCTGACTTGATGCGATGGTGCATTATCATCGTCTAAAATCCACGAAGTGGTCTCCCACAATTCCGGTCGTTTTCGACGGATGTTTTCCCGCAAACACCTCATTACGGCCAAATAGAACTCCTTATTGGCCATATGTTCCTCCCTAACAAATTCATGATGCACCAAACCACAAATATCAAAAAAAAANAAAAAAAAAAAAAAAAAAAAAAAAAAAAAAAAAAAAAAAAAAAAAAAAAAAAAAAAAAAAAAAAAAAAAAAAAAAAAAATGGGTATTTTGAGCGGCTTTGGCGTGGGTTTTTACGTTACTTTCCTCCCAACGGAATTCGCACAATCAAGCATGTACAAAGAGACTTTTTGAAAAAAAAATCAGCTTTGTAGGGACGAATCCAGTAAGAACACGCTTCATACCCAAAATATTCATCAAAATCGTTCGAACGGACTAGCGAGAGATCTCTACAGCTCTCTAACTTTTGCCTGAAATTTTTCAAGCACCACACCTTTCACTTTTTTAATAACTTTTTTAACTGAATCGCCGAAGGCCTTTTCCAACATTCGCAACAATTCCGAACACGAAATTTGTTTAGAAATACATAATTTAAGACAAATTCTTTGTTCGATATTTTTATCCATTGTAAAAATCGAAACGTACTACTGAGGTGTACCGACTTAAGCAGCTGCTGTAAACAAACTGGTTGAAAAATCCAGACAGTCCTAACAACTTAGCAAAATATATTTTATTAAATATCATATTCCCGAAGTGTGATTAATGAAGCGTGTCTAGCGTTTTATGTATAATTTCCCTTGCAAATTCACAGGATTGTCCTTTTGCACCATTGTTTGGTTAGCTTGTTCATAGATTCTATGCATTCAATAGAACTTTAATTACATATGTAAGAGCTGTTTAGAATACTGAATATCATAATTTTTGAATTGTATGTCCCCTTACTCCAAAAGTTTCTTTTTCTTCCTGATTGGCGTAGTCACCGCTTACGCGATTATAGACGAGTTAACAACCGCGCGCCAGTCGTTTCTTCTTTTCGCTAGGTGGCACCAATTAGATATTCCAAGTGAAGGAAGGTCCTTCTCCACTTGGTCCTTCCAACGGAGTGGGGGTCTTCCTCTTCCTCTGCTTCCCCCGACGGGTACTGCGTCGAATACTTTCAGAGCTGGAGTGTTTTCGTCCATCCGGACAACATGACCTGTAGGATGGAGTCATGTGTAGAAGTTCACGCAAGTGAGGAAAGTTCTCTGATCGCCATTCACTTGGGAGTGGCCAGAAACGATTCTTTTACATACGACTCAAGCAGCTCACGACTTCTGGTCCTTGACCAAGTATCCTCTGGGTAGCCTAAGAACATCCGTTTGAAGGTGAGCTAAAGTGAGAAGGCAAAACATTCCGTGCATAGGGTTGTGCGCTGGATTTGGGACCCGCCACGTAAAAAAACACCCCCAATGAAAACGCAACAACTCCAAAAGTATACCTATCGAAATATTTTCATCCAGAATTAATTTTAGTTGAACAATTTCATTTTACGGCTGAAGGTTGTCGTTCTTTGTCTTCTCTGAGTATTACGAATATATTGCCGACTCTGTTCATCACATTTGTATAAATCGAAAAAATTGTGTCTAGATCATTTTTGTTTTTATTAAATTTTTCAAAAATGTCTTGAAATAAAAAATACTAAAGTCCTCTACGGTTACATGATACCCTAGCATATAAAAATATATACTTGTGAGCAAAATTTGAGCAGCGCAGCTGTTTTTCGCCTACGTCATTGTTCTACCAGTCGTCAGCGTGTTGCCAATCACAATATCAACATTTCCAACTCATATTAAAGCAAGCACCACTTGAACGTTTTAAGTGGGCACCTGAGAAGCATTGTGCATTAACTCTGGCACAAACTGCAGCCAGCACAGCAGCACACTGGCCGTGCAAAGCTCCACTTGGTAGACTCACATATGCGATCCTATTCCACTCAGCATGACACCACTCACCTACCTAAGAGTACAGACTAGTGTGGATGTCGGCTAAATGGACTGTCAAACTTTAGCTTATATTGATGGCAAGCATAAGCTGCAGCCTGTTGCCAAACATACAATGGCGTAACTTTTAGAAGACTTTATACGGTAGGCCATGGATGTCGAACGAACGTAACAGGCAAGCGGTCACTTTTCATTGTTTGACTTACAGATAAGAATCTGTAATGCAAATGTGGAGCGGTTTATGGGTCTGCAGGAAAAACTTATTTGGTTATTGGAGGATTTCCTTCTTCATTATTTCGAAGCCAACTAAGTATATTTGTTACTTTTCACAAAGCCAGAATTACAAATTAGTAAAACACAGCTCTTTGGTAGAGTTCATGCATGTTAATGGGAAACGTTTATACCAGGGTACAAAAATATTAAATTTGCCAAGAAAAAAAAAATATATATATTAACACTAAGAAGTAAACGGAGGAGACACCTAGTCCTTCAGTTCTTGACATATCGATCTGAATTTTGCACAAGGCTTCTTTTCAAGAAGCTATTCATTTGTAATAAATTCCGATATCGGACCACTATAGCAGACGGCTGCCATACAAACTGGAGAATCGGAATCAAATACTTGTGGGGAAATTTTTTATTTGTGAAGGGTATTCAAACTTCGGTGTAACCGAAATGAACATTTTTCTTCTTAGGTATAAGACCACGTACTGGAATGACACTAATCCGTACATTCATCTAAAGTTATTGTATGGGGAGTTTCATCAGTTAAAGGGAGTACTTGTGCATACATTTCAGGATTGAAATGGAGATGATGAAGTTCACAAAGCACAGAAGATTTCAATGGATCTGGGGTCAGAAAGCTGTATTAGCATTCCATAGTTCTAATTCGCGAATGTTTTGATCAAAAGGTGACACAAAATATGCGTCCTTCTCTTGACTAGCCTTTTCAAGGCATAAACAAAATTATCAAATTTGACCCGGCTACGAAGGGACTGGGATGTCTCCGAACACAAGCATTTGAATAGCACAAAGCATTCAGTGAAGGTCGTGAAGTCACCGAAAACATGACTCTTGGGAGTCGTTCATCTCTGTTCATGACGATAAAATTTAAAAAGTTAAAGCAGCAGTGTTTGAAAATCCTTATGAGGATTCAGAGAGTTAGAGCGGATCTCACTATCTATTATGGATCGACTCAACATGTTCTCGTTAATGTTTTGGATATGAAGCGCTTCAATGTTTGACTCAAAACTGCAAAACTGATTCGTCGAGTAGATGAAGAGAAAGAGAAGGTTCACAAAGTAGCTGAAGACCCGAAATTCAACAAGCGCATCATTGCTAGTGACGAAACGTGAAGCTATGAATATATTATGTCGAAACTCTCCAGCAATGTAGCATATATCGCCCCAAACATGCGCCGAAACCGAAAAAACAGACGCAAGTCCTTCACAAATCAAAGATACGCTCAACATTTTCTATGGTTATTTCGTGCTTCATAATCAAACGGTGAAAAAATAATACTACTTGGCTATTATGAGGCGTCTACGTGCAGCAATTCGTTTTAATCGATCGGATTTGAGTGCAGAAAATTCATATATTTTGCACAAAATCCTTCCGGGCCAAAAACGACACGTGAGTCATCGCTTAGCCATCGCATTCGCCAGATTTGGTTCCCTGTGTTCATTGCAGCCATTAAATTTATTTGCTGAAAGCACTGAAGGCGAGTTAGAGAATTCGAATAAGCATTGTCAGGCTTGCATTAGCTCAAAAGGAGCTCATTTTCTTTCAATAGCTTTTTTTTTTTTTGACAAGTTGTCATGTTACTTTTGTTCAGTATTGTTTAGCATTTCATCGTGGAAAACTTACTTCTGAACAACGTTTACAAATCGTTCAACTTCATTATAAAGAGTCACGTTCAGTAAAGAATGTGTTTCGCCCGCTTCGCTCAACTTATGGTCAACATAATCGGCCTACTGAGCGCATTATTGGAAACACGATCACTCATCTTGCGACCCAACATCAATTATTTTATAATATTCGACCGAATAAAGCACATACATTGCGCAGTGAAGAAAATATAGCAGCCGTAACTAACAGTGTAAACGAAGACCGTGGAGAGTATGGAAGAACTTGGCAAATTAAATTGAAATCGTACAAAATACAGCGATATTGCTTCGACCTATGGGCTCTTGAAAAGTCCTATGAAGATGCGATGTTTTCGAGCCAAATGTGGACTACATTGCTGTTCATTTCTGGGTCAATGCCACCGTTATGGTGCCATAGTAACTGACGATTTGATGCCTGAAAGTGAAGCTCGTGATCCAATTCGTATACATCGCATCAAACAATGGATTTCTTGATAGAACACTTCGGTGAGCAAATAATTTCACATTTTGGGTTGGTCGATTGGTGGCCAATCGTGTGATGTCACACCGTTAGACTTCTTTTATGTGTATGTGTAAAGCCTAAAGTCTATGCGAAGAATCCCGTTTCGATTCAGGCCTTGGAGCAAAACATCACTCGTGTCCTTCACCAGTAACGAATCGAAATGATTTAAGAGTCATCGAAAAGTGGACTCAACGGATGGACCATTTAAGACTAGCCGCGGCCAACATTTGTAGAAGATTATCTTAAAAAAATAAATTCTAAAGAATGATCTTTCGACTGATAATAAACATTCCCTGATAAATTTAAAGTTTCTGTGTTTTTTCTTTAAAAAAAGTGGGGAAAATGTTTTATTTTTTCACATATTCACATTCTAAAAGACACAATTTGAGTTTTTAATTTTCGAAACCAACTTTAGGTGACCATTTTCCGCTTAGGTATTTTCCTTTTGGTCACCACTATACTTTCCATACCATGTATGAACATAGATACATTACCATACCTTAGACTACAGTTGTATTGCGCACTTGTTGCAACTTCACTTGGTTGAGATTACCGCATATGCATGCGGCATGTTATCGCGCTGCATTGCCACCAAGTATGTGGCAAAACAGTGTGTTGCACCAAAACTCCGACCGACATGCGAAAGTTAAAGAGGCTTCACCCATAGACCATTGAAAGCTGGCGGGCTATCCTGACATTCCACACATCACGCGTCGCAGCGTTATTTTTTCGGACAGCCACAAAACAGTGGCATAATAAAATTTATAACCTTTTAAGTATTTTTTGATAAAGTGATATGTATATGTGTGTATATATGGTACATACATATATATACCATATAGGCAGACACCCAATATAAATATAGACAGGCAGTTCGGTTCAGTTTTATGTAACTTGCATTGTTCGAATATTTTTAGTTTCTATATTTTTGAAAATTATTATTTTTGTTGCTATTGTCTATTATTTATGTATTTATTTTCGTAGTTATTTGCTTTTGTCTCGCAATGCATTTGCGGCATTAATTATCTTCGCTTTTATAGTTATTCTGTTTGGTTGTCGGAGCTGTTGGTGCCACTAATTAAATTTGCTGCCATCACAAGCACACACACACTCACACACAGTTATACATACATATAAATGTGCATTCGTCAGCGCTCCTTGTTGCCTGGCTACTAGCCCCTGCTTGACAGCGGCTTCGTGCCTAAAGCTTGTCATGTCATGTCTTCTAGTACAACCATATATATGTAAGAGTATACATATACTAGCGCGTGTATATGTGTTTACCGCAATTACTTGTGACGTTTTAAGAGCAAATGCTACAATCGTTCATTTGGACAATAAAATTAGACATTTAATGCATTCGGTGGAGGCGAGCACGTGATAATTATGGACTCGTATAGTATTTGTAATTTGCCTCTAATAAATGCAAGTGCTGATTGCAAGCCAAAGGCTAACAAATAACAGTTTTTAATTTGAAGAGTGAAACAGAAATATTTTAGATATATATTTTTGGCATTTTGGACGAGTGGTCCAAGGTGGGTTTATACAAGGAACTTCATAAAATCTGTAATCTATCTTGCAACAGTTATAATGAGTCTCGATCTCACATAAACTATTTAGACTGGTGTAAATACGTACGAATAATTTTTATTTATTTATTACCGATTGCTATTGTAAAGAACACAAGACAAGACGTTAACTTCTGCTGTACTAAAGACACCTCTACGCGGTTATAGCCGAGGTAACAAGAGCGTTCTAGTAGTTTTTTCCTTTCGCCCAACGGAATGGAGCTCTTCCTCTACTTTCACCGGCGGGTACTGTATCGGAAGCCTTCAAAGCTGGAGTGTTCTCTACCATCTTTGTTCTTCCAGAATCTTTATATTGATATTGAAAAAAAATTTACACGATTTTAATGTGCCAGTTTGTATAGTAGCTGTATGTCATAATAATCCGAACAAATTCTTCGCAGATTGCACTACTGCTGTTGAAAATAGCCCGAACAAAATGTCGTGAAATCATCTGGCAAAATAAAAGAAGTATTCCATACAAGCACTTGATTCTGATCGTTCAGTTTGTTTAGCAGCTATATGTTATAGGGGTCCGATATAAATTTCAAAATTTCAGATAAACATCTCAAAAACTGAGCGACTAGTTCACGTATGTACGAACTTTACAAACTTCTCTAAAGGGAAAGGGGACTCTTTGAGCAGCAATATTGTTCGCCATAGGCTAGGTCATGTTGTCCGGATGGACGAAAATACTCCAGCTCTGAAAGTATTCGACGCGGTACCCGCCGGGGGAAGCAGAGGAAGAGGAGGAGCTCCACTCCGTTGGAAGGACTAAGTAGAGAAGGACCTGGCTTTGCTTGGAATATCTAATTGGCGCCACGAAGCGAAAAGAAGCGACTGGCGCACCGTTGTTAACTCGGCTATATTCGCGTAAGCGGTGTCTACCCCAGTAAAGAAGAAGAAGAATATCATTCGCCATAGACCGGAACAGGTAGTAATCAATTCGAGGTAGATACATAACACCCTCACAAACAAGCTCTCCGAGCTTCTGCAAGTCTGCGCTGCTATCTTATTCTCCAAAGATACCCACTTTTGGGCGATTGCTTCTTTCAGACGGTCCAATTGTTGATAGTATAGTTCTGTATCATAGTGGCTGATTTTCTACTAATTACTAATGACCGCCAATTCTGGGTTTACCACAATATATGTCGATTCACCAGGATTTAATCACATTTATCACCAGTAACCAATTCCTATAGACCTCCAGCGAACTCGACAAACGCTGGCCAACAACAATAACTTTTGATATTATTCCCGACCAAAATAAACCATAAGAAGTTCCCCGAACTGTTTTGTCTTGCAAAATCAATATCGCCGCAATTGTAGTAGGTGTTATGATTGGACACGGTCTAATAGATTCATATGCGGTGCGACTACATTCTTTTTCGGACGCTTTTTGCCAAAACCATATGGAGGAAGGTGAGGTGCGACTATCTTGTCAGTTTCTCTTCTATTGGCCGGCATTTGACAGATTGAGCTTGAAATATCTCGATAGCCACATCTTCTGCGAACCTAGCGAAGTGGCTGCGATCGATATTAACCGCCTTAATACATTTATGGTACGCTCAACTGTCACTCTTAGGGCCTAAAGGGTAAAAGAAAAGACAAACATCTGTCTAATCTAACCTGATAATGATGAATCAAACATTCACCAACTTTCTTTCTGGGTACCATCAAAAATTTCAAATTTTTTGTGTGTTGCCAAAATATAGTGTTGCCAAATTCCAAAATATAAAAGGCAACATACTGATGATGTTTTTTAGTCCAACTGAATATTTCTTTTTTGTTTCAATTACTTTTTTCAAGTAACAATAATTTTTTTTTAAGTATTAAACACCTGGGAAAACCATTCTACTATATAAAGAAACATATTCTATGGACACGCAATATTTTTTCGATAAGGGTTCGATGAAATACTTGTACATTAAATATTAAACTCTAAATATAAGATTTTGAGACAAAATAATCAGTTCGCTTTCGAGACTTAATGTAAAATGTTCATTAAATCCGATTTTTGTTGTAAAATAAATGATTATTTCTGTATTAAGATACTAAGTTTTTTCTCTATTGAATAACCACGATAGGATTGTTTCTTTTTCACTTCTCTCCGTGAGTTGTTTAAGCGACAGAGAAGATTCCTCGCGTAATTTTATTCTCCCTCTTCTCTACTTCCTTTAAAAACGTAGACCCGATTATCTAAAGATTACTT
This sequence comes from Bactrocera latifrons, assembly GCF_001853355.1. NCBI lineage: Eukaryota > Metazoa > Arthropoda > Insecta > Diptera > Tephritidae > Bactrocera > Bactrocera latifrons. The sequence continues at coordinate 562,168 of NW_017534619.1, forward strand.
GCGATAGTCGTAACGCTGATCTTCCAATAATTAGAATAGTCGTTCTTATGCACATTTTTACTAATTCTGATATTGGCAGAAGAATTTACCATTAACAGATAGAGCTAATAGGGACCAACAGATTTGTAGAGGCGGCCAAAGACTTCGATCCAAATGTGTTTTGTACCAAACGTAGTTTTTTTTTGTATACAGTCCATTTTCTTCATGTAGAACAAAAAGTAACATCAAAAACTGAATGCGTTCCACTTAATCCACAAAACCTGAACACGATCCACTTGTTCCACAGCACATGCGTAACCAAAAAAAAAAATACCAACCACTAGACAAATCCGCAAAAAGCATCAGATTTTCGCCTTTACTCAAGGAAATAAAATTTCAAAACACACACTTTTGTTTTTCGTAGTGATAGACAAACGGACAAGCACTTTTTTGAAAATTTACAATTACAATTTATTATAATTAATAATTTTTTTTTTGTTCTAACTTAATATATTTTGTGACACACATAACTAAGAGTAGTATTTGGAAATAATATTGCTCTAAAGCACATCATCAAATTTTTGGGCTTTTTTATAGGTTGGAGACGACGCCGACAAAGACATCATACTCCTGCGTATGTACGACAAATCAATCTAAATTCGATACTGGTCTTGGTCCACGACCAGACAAATCTATTTGTGACCAATTTAAAAAAAAAAACGTAAAATTAAATATTGTGTTTATAAAAAATTGAAGAAAATTATGACATTCGAATGCAATCGTTTGAAATCAAATCATTTAGTTGAGGAGGCGGCGGTGGGGATTTAAGAAATTTAAAAACCGAAAAAATACAGCATAAATGTATTATATATATACATATATAATACACATATGCCCAATATATATACATGCATGTATATATATATAATAATTTCAGAACCAAAATTGTTATGAAAACAAGCTTTACAGTGTGTTTAGAGGGCAAATTTCACGAATGACCAACATTTTACATGCGCAAATCAAATAAATATATATATAGATATGAAGAATTACTTTTTTTCCCATACAAAAATTCAACGGCTTCAGGTCCAAAACCAATCAGACATGCTGCTCAAACTGTCGCATGATGTTTGACGTAAGTGTGTTCGTCTTAGGACTAAGCCAACGGTTCCTCCTCGTCGGCACGCAACCAGCTGCAATTCAATATTTCACGTAAATTCCAACGCGCATGCGGTTCCGGCTCCAATAGTACCGCCACGGTGGCCTTGGCCTGCGCCGAAATGTGATCTTGTAATTTCCGTCGAAATGCGAACTTCTTATTACGCTGATCGTCCAGCAACTTGCTGAGATTGCTATCGTCGAATGGCATTTTCGCATTCAACATTATGAATAGTATAACGCCAAGTGACCAGGCGTCGGCCAATTTCGGATCGTATGGTCGACCGCATACGACTTCGGGCGCGGCATAGGCCGCAGAACCGCAATAGGTTTCCGATTTGATTTCGCGTCCACTATCGTCGCAGCAATAGCGTGCAAAGCCGAAGTCTGCCAATTTGATATTGAGACGTTTCGAAAGCAAGATGTTCTCGCATTTCAAGTCGCGGTGCGCGATATCGTGCGAATGCAGATACTTGAGCGCTTTCGCCATTTGCATGAACCAGGCTTTCGCTTGCAACTCCTCAACCGGTCCCGATTTCTTGATATGACTCAACAGATCACCATTCTCCGCGTAACGCATGAAGATGAAGATTTTCGGTCCACGCTGTAGTATACTGTGTATCTGTATGATGTTTGGGTGATCAATTTTTGTTAGAATTTCCAATTCACGTGGAAAGAATTTGTGTACGAAATCCGAGGGTGCCTTGGCCTTATCAATGATTTTGCAGGCCAAATGTACACCATGACCCGCATCATCGGCATAGCCAGCTGTGATAACGGTCGCATAGGAACCCTCGCCAATTTTGTGTCCGATATTATAGCCACGCTGGGCCAGGGCATCGATGTCGGAGCTGCGCGTGTTCAGTTGGCGATTGGAGGTTGTCGAAAATTTTGACATAATTGTTGGATTTTTATAATGTTGAAATTTTGTCTAATTGCATCTGAAGATGGTACTCTGATGATTTGAATTTGCACTCGAAAGAGTAGACCAAAATAATGTTTATGCAAACTTTTATTGATTTCAAAGAATTTTTATTTAAAAAAATATATATATATAAAATTTAATCTCCTTTCAATTAAATTTTGACAATTTTGGAAAAGAAGCTATTGAGAAAAGAGTTCCAGCCAGTTATCATTTTATTTTCGTTACTTTTTCTCTGTAATTTATTCGTCTTTATTTTCATGTTTTGTTTTGAAAAATATTCAAACCGGAAATGCAATGAACGAAAGCAATTCGAATAAACAATATATATGTATATATATATACGTATGTGCATATATGTATTTACGTATACAAATACAACACATATATTATATATTTCGATAGGATATATATTATTTTAATAAAATTAGCACAAAATATAAAGGATTTCAGAAAGTACCCTAAACAAGTTCATGCAAAGGTGGCCATTAGCAACTCCTACTGTCGGTTTTAAACTAGTAAATGAATAAATCAAAATCATAACTCAAGTTCAATTGTTTAAAGTTTTGAAAGAACGGCTTTATGAAAATTCTAAGTCGATTTTCAAATCATTACAACAGGATAAACCAGGACTATCCAACATTTGTATACCACTTAATAAATAATTAATTAATAATTACTTCATTGCAGATATTTCTATGTACGCCCAAGATTTCTAAACTAACTTGTTTTTGATAGCAATGTTGAAATTCTAACAATCCAATTGTGTTAGGCGACTCGTGAACAGCTTCTTGAGGAAAAACCAAAAAAACTGATATTAAAAAAAGCTGTGTCAATTGAACATTTCTTTTGCCTATAACAAGGGATTGAACCAAGCATAATAAACATACAAATTTCGATTGATTACTCAGTTGTTGATAAGTAACCGATGACCTTGTAGAACCTAAATTTTGTTGACTGGTTGACTAGTGGATACTGTACTATCGCTAGTCGCCATATATATCTGATCAGGTTCGAACACCTATTACCCGCCTGAAGAACAAAAAAGCGGAGGGGCCGATGTATTACCAGTCGAGCTAATCAAATGCGGCGGCAAAGAACTGATAATGAGCATACATTGGCTTGATATGGTCGGATAAAAGCGTGCCCGACGATTGAAACCTAAGTGTGCTCTGCCCATCCACAAAAAGCAAAACTTCTTAATCTGCATTCACTACCCTCGAGTAAACCTTCTTAATATAGTATATAAGGTATTATTGAGCTTAGTGTGCGAAAGATTGAAGCGTGGACCTTATCAATGTGGCTTTAGACCTGAAAAATCGAGTATCTAGCAGATTTTCCCCATGCGCCATGTTAAATCTTGGACCCAAAGAAGGAAGATAGAAACACACCACCTCTTTGTCGATTTTAAAGCCGCCTTAGGCAGCACGAAAAGGAAATATTTTTAGGCCGCTATGTCTGAACTAGGTATCCCCGCAAAACAAATACGCCAATGTAAACTGACGTTAAACAATACCAAAAGCTCCGTCAGGATCGGGAAGGATCTCTCCGAGCCGTTCGATACCAAACGAGGTTTCAGACAAGATCGTGAGCCTTTTTCAATATACTGCTGGAGAAAATAATTCGAGCTGCAGATCTTAATCGAGAACGTATAATCTTCTATAAGAGTTACAGCTGCTAGCGTACGCCGATGTTATTGACATCATTGGCCTCAACAACCCCGCTGTTATAGTATGTTGTAACCAACATTAACAGCAACAAAAAAGTCAAGCTCGAAAACTCTTGCCAAAAGGTGCTACTTTGAAGTGAGTAGGCAATTGAAAAGTACAAGGTACTCTCGACGCACAAAGACAGAAGTCTTCAATATGGTATGGAGCTCTTGGTATCAAATGATGGAAATAGCGAAAAAACACTGACCGTACGGTATGTGTTTTATTAATGGCACTAAGGATGCAAAAATCTAGTGGTCCCATATCAATCTCCGAATCGCTAGCTTAAAAGCAAGGAGTTTTATTTTTAACTTTTAAAAGGTTTCAAATTTATAAAAGTCGGACTTTTTCGATTTGAAACGAATGAACATTTGAAAAAACAAATGAATGTGGTCTGAATCATAGTGCCTATGTTCGAAACATATGCAAAATATATAACACTATTTTCTACTACATATATGTATAGTATAAAATAACTACAATACTATTTTTTTTCTTTTTTTTCCACAGCGTTTTTTGAGCACAGCCACTGCATACAAGTCACACCAGTGCCGAAAATTGCCAACATCACAAAGCCGTTACTACAAGAAGAGCTTCTGCTTGATAGGAATAATGGTACGCTGGTCAGTGACTCGGTGTTAAGCGCTTCCGAGCGTAATCGTCGTTTGATACCCTACATGGCTTTCTACTTGGCGCCGGATTTTCCGATCAATCAACAATATGCGATTCAAGGTGTAAGTAAAAATACATTGATTTTGATTTTATGTAGCGGTTTTTGAAGAAGTTCAAAGATTACGAAGGCAGTGTGGTAAGGAAGCGCATTTAGATTCCGACTACTTGCATAAGTCGAAATAAAATTTTGAGTTAAAAATTTGTATTTCAAATTCATAGACACAAAGTAAACAGGACAGAACAAATGGTTTCTTCGGCAAAATCAATTTGTTTAACTCAAAATAGTCTCCTTCTGCTTCAATTCAGCTTTTTGCATGGTCCAAAAGAATGTCGAACGAGTGTTTTAGCTCGTTGACCGGTATGGCCGCCAGTATGCCGGTACAGGCGTTTTGATTGGCCCCTACGTCTGCCATTTCATGGGAAAATGCATTTCGAAAAGAAATAAGTAGCACGGTGCCATACCAGATGAATACGGGGAGAGGTTAATGGTTAAAATGTGATTTTTGGTCAAACAATCGTCCTTCGAATGTTGGCTTCTGAGCAATTTTGGGTAGTCAGTCAATTTGTGCGGAACAAACCGTGCACACACTTTTCGTAAGCCCAAATGTTCAATCAAAATGGCATAAAGCAATGTTTTGGAGATGTTCAATTCCATTTCCATGAATTTCAAGGATGATTTCGGCTGATTTTCGATGACGCACAGTTTCGATGGAATTTCCGGTGATTACTGATTTTAATTGGCCCACATGTTGATCGTCATTTATGTCCCCACGACTACTTTGAAAGCGTTGAAATCACGTCTGCACTCTGCTACGGTATAGGCAATAATCGTCACAAACTTGTTTTATCAATTGAAACGTTTCGGTAAAAGTTTTATCAATTTTAAAACAAAATTTAATGTTGGCTCTCTGTTCGAAGCTCATTTTCGCACCGATAACACAAACATACTGACACTTAAAACGCAATAATCCAATTGATGAAATGTCACAAAGTTCTCACTGGACAATCGATTAAGCACCACTCGACATATAGGTGGCTTTGGCGCTAGGTTCAAAAAGTCCTGTTTACTTTGGAACGCACCTTGTATGTATGAGATCATGGAAAATTACAGACTAACAATACGAACAAACGTTTTCATTCCCCAAAATATTCGTATTCTAGAGATATCAGACCAACACAAAGAACCCAAAAAGCTCACGTTATCATACATGCTTTTATTATTATTGAGAATATACATAGTTACCTCAATCTATCACATTTAGAACTATATTACTTAACTTGAGTTTGAAAGACAAGTATAGGCGACATATTCTCTACATTTCTCTAAAAATATTATAATTTTAATATACATAATTTTGGAAAGCTTTTAACATCATATAAGAAATATGTGTAGTTTTTAAACACACAAATTTAATACCCTGTAACTCCAGGAAAGAAAGAACGAAATTCTTAATAGAATATACTTGCGAAAGAAATAATAAAGGAATGAAAAAGAGGTTAAAAACGATGTTCAGAGAAGAGAGAGCTTTCGAAAATACGATATTAATACCCTGTGACTGCCGGTAGGAAAGAACTTGCAAATATACTTAAAAAATAATGCATCCAATAATAAATAGTTACCTGCTTTTGCTGAGTAAAGTCGGAGAGAGAGAGAGGGAGAGAGAGTGAGATTGAGGGAGGGAGACATAGATATAGAGAGGGAGAGAGAAATAGAGAGAGGGAAAGGTTGGGAGAGAAAGATAGAAAAAGAGAGAATGTTTTAGAACGAGTATGAAACTTCGGACACTGGTCTGAACACTTAACTCGGCTACATAACCCTTTACTAAATTACTAATTGATATTGAAGGTCTGCTCGCGCCTTTCACCTTAAAAGTATGAATTTGAAAATTTAATACTCATAACCTCAAATATATATACTACACACACAATTATTCAAAATTAAACCAAGTCATTTCTGGTTATTTCTCGCAGCCGAAGGGTGCGCTACCACACAGCAGCAAATATACGAAACCGATGACGGTGGAAGGACCTCTGCCACCGGCCAGTGGACACATACCTTTGCCGCAGGAGTACATGAATTTACGCGCACCACCGCCTGGCACCCTCAGCGACAGCGACTTGACATATGCACCAGCGCCGCAACAACACTACATTCCAAGTGCCGGCGATGTCTATCATGAGTTGGCATACTCCGCCGCAGGACCACCATCACCGCCGCCGACAGCCATGCCACAACACAGCCCACCACCACTCTCGCAAGCACTCATCAATACGAAGAGCAGTAAAGTGCCCGTGTTGCACTTATTGCCACCCGGACCACCGGGCCCCACTGTGGCGCCCATCATAAAGCATAAGGTAAGTTGGATAGCGGGGAGGAGGATTGCGTCAAGGCAAGGAACAATGCATCAATGGTGCTTAAGGCATATTTGTCCGTAAACTAACGAGAAAATTAAATTAATTATGTTGTAAATAATTCACAGCACAAAACGGTACAGCATTTCCCGCCCACAAAGCCGCCAGCGGTGCAACAGCTGCCGTACGAGCATCCGCAGCCACATCCGCCGCGACAGAAGACGATTCGCCACAACGCAATGCACCAGCAACAACAACTGCCGGTATTTGCGCCACAACACGAACTCCAGCATCCACAACAACAGCAGCAGCAACAGGCGCCCGTGTTTCGCCAGCAAACGCGTCCGAAAGCATCAAAAGTCAATTTAACACCATTTACACCGTCAAACACACTACCCGGCCATTTTATACCGATTATTTACACGCCAGTAAGCGGCGAGGATAACAGCAATAGCAACAACAACAACAACAACAATCATGATGGCAATGCACTTCATTATGGCTATGACAATCCGACGGTAGTGTTGGTTGATGATCTGTCGCCTCCGCTGCAGCCAGTCAATCTGCCACAACAACAGCAGCAGCAGCAACAACCACAACCGGCACCATTCAAGCCAATTTCGCCGTCGCATGCCACAGCAGGCAACGAATATACGCTAGTACCTTCAGCTGTGCCGATTGAGCCGCATCACCAACAACAACTACAACCACATCAACAGTACGAACAACAGCAACAGTACCAAAAGCCAAAGTACATTACTGCAATTGGCGTAGCCGGAGACACACTCGCGCCACAGCAAGCGGAGCTGCCAAGAGGACCCGCCACAGGCGCAGCACTGATTCCACATTCGACGACAAGGTATGAGTGAAATTTATTTCGACAAATTTCCGTACAAATAATGACAACGCCAATTGAGGCACAGCGTTTTCTTTCGAATGCGTTGGTGTGCTACCACAACTAGGGATGACTGTTTTGATATTGTGGCGAGTTTCGGGTTCTGTTTGCCACAATCCCGGTATGCAGGAGGGAAAATACAATATTTGTTTGAAATCCGATAATTTTCGATGGCAAAAAATCGGGATCGCAGAATTACGGGACTTGCAACCTTAGCAGTGAATCGTAAAACTTGATGCATTCTTTTATGTGCCACCATTTGTACTTAATTGTGAGGCCCGTTTCGGTTTCTCATAAATGCGCGAAATAAACTTTCGAATGATAGCAAATTTGTCAAGGAAATAAAAATGGAATGAATAACACGTGGTTGGGTTCATAAGGCGCAAATTAATTAAAAATAAATAAAGATTTCGAATGTTTCGCTTGAGGTTTTGGCCGGGCTCGTACTAAAAAAAAAACGTTTTTTACTTAGGGACACACTCTTACGGATATGAGATTTTAAACAAATGAATTCATAATCGGATTTCAAAAGGTTATTCTAATCCTGTGGACATTTGAGCATAAGAATTAAACCCATTTTGAACTTTTTGCAATAATTTTCGATTTGCATTACTTTGATTTCTACAAATTACTCAAAGGCAAGGTAACTTTACTCCGTTTAATCCAAGATTATTAGGGAAACAACCAAAATTCATAGAAACACGGATTTCCTTTTTCATTAGAACAATGGTTATAAACGGCGATCCATTTTGAGGTTCCCTACCACAGATACAGAATCTTTAATTTTAATGGGGAATGTTTCTTTGGCATTTATTTTTGGAAGAATATATCTTTCAAATATTGGCCAGCTATGTCTCCGTTCGTCTAACCGTTGAGTACAATTTTCGACTGGTAACTAGAGAATGACACGCGTGATGTTTTGCCCCAATGCCTGAATCGTAACGGGATTGTCCGCATAAACTTCCGGCTTTACATATCCCTTAGGAAAAAGCTTAACGGTGTGACATCACACGAACTTGGTGACCAATCGACCGGCTCAAAAGGTAAAATTATGTGCTCACCGGAGTGTTCTCTCAATGAATTTATTAATATATGCGATGTGTGGAGTGGTGCCGTCGTGTCGTCGATATCACGAGCTTATACATGACCAAAAAGTCGATTATCACGGCGCGATAACGATGATTCCACCGGCCCACAAACCACACCAAACCGTTGTTTTTTTTTTTTTTGGTTTTTTTTTTTGATGAAATGGCAGCTCTCTTTCGTTTGCTCTTCGTCCCAAAGGAGGCAATTTTGCTTGGGCTAGAAATGGAACTCCTTGTTGAACAAAATTCGGATCTTCTTGGAACTTTTCAAGAACCCATAGGACGAAGCGATGTTGCTTGTTAAGGTCGATCGGCACAGGCAGTATTTTGAACGCTTTCAATTTAAGATCTCGACGTAAAATATGCCAAGCCGTCAGTCCGAGTTGCTGTGGACTGCACCGAATCAACTATCCATGGTCAGTTACGACTGCTATATTTCCTGCGTGCTGGACGTGGTATTTTCGGTCGAATATTATCCAATAATGAATGCTGGGTTTCAGGATGGTTGGTGGTGCTGCGAACAGTACGCTCAGTAGGGCGATTATATTGACCATAAGCACTATGCAAAAAAATCGCAAAAAAATTATGAAAAGTGGTTCCATTACAAGAACGTCGAACCAAAAGGGTCGTGAACGAGTCTATGTGAGCTGGCGCAAACGGTAGACAAGTTAAAATTTACGGAATTTAGAGGAATTGTGTTTCATCTGGGCAACGTCTGACCGCTCACTTCGTTATTACTGCTCGTACCTACCTATTTTCTCCTGATTATTTTTTACAACTTTTTCAGTTTATCGAAACTTAAAGGTCTTTTCGTAGACTTCTGGTAAAGGATACCGATTGGCATGCCATAAAACTGAGTATGTCTGAGGCTGAGTCTGAGTCTGAAGTTTGAGACATCTGTGTTTCTTTATGGGAAAGAAACGGTAGGAAATCGGATATATGCAGGGTTTTTTTTTTACCCAGAACAGGGTATATTAAGTTTATCACGAAGTTTGTAACACCCAGAAAAAAGCGTCGTAAACCCTATAAAGTATATATATAAATGATTAGTATGTCGAGCTGAGTCCATTTAGCCGTATACGTCTGTCTGTCTATCCGTTTGTCTGTCTGTATATATACGAACTAGTGCGTCAGTTTTCAAGATATCGTTTTGAAATTTTGCAAACGTCATTTTCTCTTCAAGAAGCTGCTCATTTGTCGGAACTGCCGATATCAGTTAACTATAACATATAGCTGCCTTACAAACTGAATGAGCGGAATCAAATGCTTGTATGGAAAACTTTCACATTTGACAAGATATATTCACGAAATTTGGCATAGATTATTATCTAGGACAACAATGTAATCTCCAAAAAAATTGTTCAGAACGGATTACTAAGCTTAGATCCAAACTGAACACATAGTTACTAACAGAAATGCGCCTGTGAAGGGTATTTAGCTTCGGTGCAACCGAAGTTAACGTTTTTTCTTGTTTTTTTAGATATTTTAATCATTATTTCTACATGCATATTTACTTATGCATGGACATTAGAGTGGGTCGATTACAAGGACGTCGGGAAATGTTGTACGAATTATGCTGAACAACTTTGCCCCTGAGACTATGGGTCTAAAACTGGATTCAAGCCAGCGATTTTTTGGGCGTCGCTTTTTATAGAATATAAAATTTTGTTCGACAGTTTTTGAATTATCCGAAAATTGAAAAATAATACATACATAGGTCGAACATATATCACATATCTGCCATACAACCGACTATGCAGATTATTTAAGGGGTTACATTGGTTTCCTCGGGCAAAAACAGCCGTACAGAAATTCTGATTTCCTGTGAATTTCTGTGAAAATTTCGCTAATTTTTTTTTTTTCAAAAAGTAATCGAAAAATGTATTTCGTCCATGTCTAAAAGAATTGTATCTCAAAGACCTGTGTAAAATTTCATGAAGATTGGTTGAGTAGTTCTCGAGAAATCTTACCAACCGACTTCAAAAACACACTTTCGACAAAAACGCGTTCAAAGACGCACTTAGCCTAGCTACCCTCGGGCGCACAATTTCTCAAGGCTATATCTCCGAAAATATTACTCGGATCTACTTGAAAATTTAGGACAATATTCTAGAGGTGTTGTAGTAATTAAGACAATGAAAAAATTAGTATGTATCCCCTAAACTTCGCCTTAAAAATCGCTGGCTCGAAACTGGTTTTAAACCTATAGCCTTTTAGGTAAAGTTTAAGCAAATTCCCCGCACACGCGATTTTTCGGATTTTTTGACACCCAGTAAATCAACTCACTCTAATATGTACACATATCTGAAAAGCAAGTCTACACCGAACACCAAATAATGTAAGAGCTGAAAATTGAGAATGTACGACATAAAAGCCTCGAGGCGAGCATGGCAAATTGCAGCGTTAATGTGCGCAGATATTGCTTAATGTCACAGCACGGACACACAACAACACGGGTGCATCACACAATACGTCACACATTGCAAACATGCACAGCTACATCAAATTGAGTGAGAGTGTGTGTGTGGAATGGCGACATTTATCGTTGAACTCATTAGTCATAAATGTTCTTAGCGATTTTTGGCACGATTTCGCATACATATTAACATTTTTCGTTTATCATGCTAAACCACAAATTCACACACATACACACATACATGCATACTCATTGCTTATTATCTCGCATATGCGGTCATTTTCATTGTAGCTCCACCTATCACATAATCAATGAGCCATCAGCACCTGCGCATCCATCATTAACATCTGCACCGCAAAAGCAAACACATTTGAAGCAACAACTACAACAACAACAAACACATTCGCAACGGCATTCGACGCGACAGCGACAAAAACAACCGCATTTCCATTTGCCGAGACCGGTGAATTTTTTCGACGGCATTGCCCCGGCACAGGAATTACTAGAGCAACAACAACAGCCACAGCCACAGCAGCAACAACAGCAGCAGCTGCAGCAAGAATTGGCGCCACAGCAGGACTCGTACACGTATTTGAATGATGAGACGATGACGCCACAGGAGAAATACGTGCGCTATTTACAACAACGTATCCGTTACAATAAGCAACAACAGAAGCTACGCGAACGCGCTAAACAGCGTGATAATTTCATACCACAACAACAATACGACGCGGAACAACAACCAAAACAGCTGCCACATTCGCAAATTGTTGTGCTTGGCGGTGACGGTGATGACGATACGCCATCCGCACCCGCGCCACCCTTTGACCCCACCGCCGCCAATAATCAGCAGCAATTAGAAGCGAACGCACAAGTCAATTATCTGCAACATAGTCCCATAAGGCATGCCGTCTATCCGCATCCCGAACTGCATGTGCCGCCGAATCATCAGCCACCGACGAATGTGGCAACGCTCAAGCAAGTTGTAAAAATTCCTGTGCGCACTTTGGTGAGCGAGGCTCTGGATGCATTCCAACAGCAACAGCAGCAGCAGCAGCAACAACAATTGGCGATTAAGGGCTCGAGTGGTGGGGGCGTGGCGTATCGGCAGCAACAGCCTCAGTACGCAAGCGGTTTGGGGTGAGTAAACATTTCATGCAAATCCTACGAAGTGAGTCTAATGTGTGAAATCGCATTATGTAATTAGATGCTTAGCATTGTAGATGACATTCTTTAGTATTATCACATATAAGGTGCAAGCAAAAGCCTACATGCAAAAATTTACACAAATTGCTTCATCCGCATTTGCTTTTCATGAGTACATATCGCTTTACAAGTAAAAGTCAGAGGAATATTTTATATAATTTTAAGGAGTTAAGTCAGTCTTGAGCCCTAAAAACTCGGATTACTTTGTCAATTTATTCTGGAAGAAAGAGAGTAGGAATTGAATTTCGCTCTTTGGACTTTGTTGAACATGTATTTGAGTCTATAAAAAGCAAAATATTACAAAGCTTAGACAAAAAATGTTGGCTACTAGGCCAATCTTCGGAATCATCTTTTCCAAGAGGACCTCGGCGGGCATCGGTGATTCTAGGAGCTTACTACAGTGGGCAAAAAATAGTAAGACTTTTTAATTTAAATTTCCCGCGAGCCCCCATTCATCGAAATATTTTTTTCGACGTTGGTATGACTGTCTGTGATATCAGTGCCAAAAGTCACATCAAAATAATCTTTAGTGTGCGCTATAGTAGTGGCATATGCGGACGACATCGCCATAATGGGTAGGTGTCTACAGACCATTAACAGTATTATGACCACCACCCCTAGTGCAGTCCAGAACTTGGCATCGCAAGCGGGTCTGGGCTTGAATCCGGATAAAACGGATCTGCTTGTGTTTACAAGAAAACATAATATTCCTCTATGGAGGTTCTCTTCTATAAATGGGACAAAGCTCGCTCATTCAAGGACCGGACCAGGTACCTTTGAGTAGTCTTAGACAGCAAAACTGCTGTACATGCGTTTAGGCATACGCTCGGCACAACCTCTCCAATACACTGATATTTGTTAGACCAATTCTGTTCTACAGTGCAGTAGTATGGTGGACAAGCGTATGGAAATCCACCTAGCGAAAGCCAACGGAAAGGGTTCACAAGCTCGCTGCGCTGTGCGTAACGGGAGCTTTAAGTACAACTCAGCAGCGGCTCTTGAACTGATACTAAACCTGCCACCTATTGACCGCTTCGCGGAAAACTGCCCAGCAAAATCGCCGGTACGACTACTAGCAGCAGGAGTATTTACAAATAAAACCTTCGGGCATAGCTCGGTGGGCAAACACCGAGTACACGACCCCACTTTTCATCTAGGAAAGAATGTTTAAAGTAAACATAGAAAAATATGATTGGTGTAAAGGTATGTTAGCTACGCACTAAGCATTTATACGGATGGCTCGAAAATGGAGGATGGAGTTGGTGCGAAAGAATGATAACGTCCATTGTTAGATATAAGACAACATTTACCACTACACTATATTTAAAGCTAAGACCTTCTCTATTGCGAAAGCCGCGAAGCTCGCATCTAATCTACCTGCAGACAATTCCAGAGTCAACATCTACGTAAACAGCCAGTAAGCAACTTCACTTCTACTGGGTGCCAGGCCACAAAAGTATCAAGGGTAATGAAATAGTGGACAATATTGCCAGAAGGGTGTACGGCTAACATACGAAAACGTGATCAACATTGGGAATCCCATGCATTGAAAAGAAAGAAAATCAAAATCCGATGGACCGAGTTACCTGGGTGCAAATGTGCAAAAGTTATATGCTGAACGGTAGATCGGAAGTTCTTCGATAGAAGGGACTGTAGGAACATAATGGGAGTTCTAACTGGTCTATCTGTCTTGTGGCGACACACGGCCGCAGGATAGGCTGACAGATTGAGAAGACCGCAGGAAATGTCTAGAGCAGGGCACCAGGGAAACAATGGAGCATCTCTTGTGCAAGTGTCCGGCATTGTAAAGATTACGCTGTAAGCATCTGGGGTTCCCACGGTACGGCAAACTGGAGGAGGTCTCGATAGTGAGACAGCAGAGACTGTTAAAAGCCGGGTCAAGCGCAGGCATCCTAAAGAATGACTACTCCCCTGAACCTAGCAACTGCACTCCACTGCGCGGTGTTTTTGATCGGTACAAATTATTCAAAAATGGTCGGAAACGTGTTGACGAAATCCAGGACAGCCTACAGCATTAACTGATGATCGATACGTCCATAAAATAAAGGATATAGTGATTGAGAATAGACGATTTACAATCAGAGTTCTTATTGGCATCGTTGGAATATCGGAAGGATTAGTGAAAACCATTTTGAAAGTTCATTTGGGCCTAAGAAAAGTCAAAGCATGATTGATGCCATGAAACCTATTATTATTGGCGATAAGTATTGGATCTATGCTTACCCGGAAGCAGAGGATCAATCGGTTAAATATCGTGACAATGGTGAGCCAAAACCAAAAAAACCACGTCAAAGCAGGTCAAAAACCAAGATTATGTTGACAGCTTTCTTCGATTATCGAAGTGTAGTGCGCTCCGGATTTCTTCCGACTGGCCAAACTGTCAACAAGGAACACTATTTCAGTGTTACGCGTCGTTTGAGCGCAGCTATTCATAAAAAGAGGCCGGAATTATAATCCGACAACTCTTTGTTTTTGCATCTCGATAATGTACCATCTCATACTACATTGATTCTTCGGGATTTTACGCCAAATTTTCAACCAATATCATGCCGTAAAAACCGTGTTTGCCCGATTTAGCTTCGTGTGACTTCTGGCTATTCAACAAATTTAAACGAGCGCTCCTTGGAGAGCGTTTTGAGTCAATTGAAAACATTAAACGTGAATCCCTACCCGCATTGAAGGCTACTACGGAAATTGACTTTCCAGACTTTAAAAATTGTTTCGAGGATTGTAAAAAGCGTTGGTACAAGTGTATTGGGCCCAAGGGGATTATTTGAGAGAATTTTGAATTAAACATTTTATAAATAAAAATTTTAAAATAATGAAAAGTCTTACTATTGTTTGTTCGTAGTAATAAATCAACGAAGCTACGTTTGAGAAAACATCGATAAAAATCAACAAAAATGATAATCCGCATTATTTAATTAGATAATCGATTCTATATATAGTACATAACCCCTCACTCGACAACATTCTACAAAAACATATTTAAAGAATGTTATGTGCGGCTACAACAACAACAACAATATTTCCAAAAATAACTTACAAAATGTATGTAATAATTGATAAATTTTTCTATAATTATTTTCCTTCAAATTTATACTATGTATGTATATGTACGACCGTGTATTTGTAGCCATATTTACTAAAAAAAGAAATCCAACTAAAATGTCAAAAGTTTACCGTACACCCACAGACCACCGGCAACGCAATACGTCGACTACATCGTTGACGACCCCAAGCAATCGCTAGACGATGAGCACCAACAACAACACAGCGCAGCAAATAGCGTGCCACAAAAGCCTGCAACGCCACAAGATACTTTTATTGTTATATCAACCTCATCGCCACCATTGACTGCACCTGTTGACGGCATTAACCAAGATTACTATGACTCCACCCACAGGCCAAACTACAAGCAACAGCCAACACTGCGCTTACAACCGTTGCCGCCGGCCAACAGCAAACATAATTACGCCACAAGACGTCCAATTGCAGCCGCAGCAGCACCAGAAACACAACCACCACCGCAACCAGCGCCATTGGCAGCGACAACTGGAGTGGTGAAACCGAAATATGCCTATACCGAGCCAAAGCTCAATTTCGGCGATGTCATAAAACCGGCTGTGAAATTGCGCACGTCACACAAATATGCCGGTGGTATCGGCAGCAATTTGGCACCACCAGCGCCGCCACCGCCGCCAGAGGTAACACCACCCACACAACAACAACACCAGGAGCAGCAACGAGTAAGTGTGCCCGAATACTACAATCCACCGGTGCCAGTGGTCGCCAAAACCACACCAATTTTGGATCCCAACCAGCTGCCAGACATACGCTCCTCTTCGTTGGCGGAGATTCTGCACAAGTTGCAGGCGAGCAATCACTTGCCAAGAACGCTGACGCCGGAAAATATTGACAATTCGATTAAGACGCTTGTCACGATATTGGAGAATCTTAAGCAAACACAAACAATTGTGCCGAATCCGCCGCAACATCACGAGCGTCCAGCTGTCGCGCCAGACTATGACTACGGCACGAGCCAGGAGGATTTGAACGGTGCAGCGCCAGACCTCAGTAGTGTGTTGTCGCCGGTAGTGCCAAGTAGGTGTTGAAGTCACATGATAATTGCTTTTTCTAATAATTTGCCTTCAGATAAGCATCCTGGACCGAGCACCGGGCGCGCTGGCATCGATTATCCCAATTATGCAGATATACCACAGACGAATTTCAACTGTGCGGAGCAACGCTACAAAGGCTTCTTTGGCGATCCCGAAACGAATTGTCAAGTGTGGCATTATTGCGATCTGAATGGTGGCAAGGCTTCGTTTCTATGTCCCAATGGCACCATTTTCAGTCAGGTAGATATTTTTTTAAATAGTTTCTGTTTTATGGTTTTCTCA
>NW_017534619.1:579416-600468 GCF_001853355.1 Bactrocera latifrons
TTTTTCTCTTTCATATATTTTTAATTTTTTTTACTTTACACTTTACGGTTATGTCTTTCTAGATCGCCCTCACCTGCGACTGGTGGTTCAATGTGAAGTGCTCCACAACCGCACAGCTTTATGTGCTGAATGAGCGTCTCTACAAATATATTCTACCATTTACGCCAAAGTTCCCCGAAGACTACAGTGGACCGCTTGTCGACAAGTAAGCTTATTATATTCTATAGCCTTTGTTTTTTCCAACAAGTCACCAAACGCAGTATATCAATCTAACAGTCTGTATTTCTTAATTTATAAACTCCATCCGCAGGTATTTAGCAATGAAATTCCAGGAGATGGAAGAAAAAATGCGTATTGAAAAGGAGAAAGTAGAAAAAGCGGAAATCGCCGACGTTGCAGCAACCGCAGACACAGAAACAAGCAACCATATTGAAAGCGATGAAGTCAGTGACACCGCTGATGCAGACCATGGCACAAGGGTACATGATGACAGTGTCGATGATGACACCGACGACGTTGACGATACCGAAGTAACCACAGTGGCAGACCTGCACACGCTACCACGAACCTTGAATCCACACAATAATCTTGGCCCGATCAATGCACACGTGAGTGAACAAAGCTCCGAGCGCAATCTACTGATCGACGACGAAGTCGATGATATAGCGAAGCGTGGCAGCGTTGATACATTCGAAAGCTCCACAATACCGACCGTGTCGGCGGCAGCGACTTCGAGTAAGTTGGACGACACGCCTGCCTTCAGTCTGAAACCAATTGTGGTATCCTCCACACAAGGACCCGACTACGATGATGATGCAAATGATGCATTGGCAGTGCAGCATAACCTACGAAATGCCGACGAAGCGACGAGCAGAACGCCGGCAGCGGAGACGGCTCAGACAACCGCACAAACACAGCTGCTGCAAGAGGGAAATCAAGCACAAGTGCAGTCATCACCGAAGCCGGTGCGGCAAACGGCCAACATCGATGTGGAAAAAGTGGAAGTAATCGAAATTAAGGCCGAAGGCGCAGCAGGTCAGCTGGGAGCGAAAATGTACTATGGCGCCGAGAGTTCGAAGGATGTGCGGTAAATGTGTTGTGTGATAGACGAGCGAAGTTGTGAGGGTACAGTGTGTTTGAGATGTGTTTCATGTTAACGACAACACAACAAAATGGAGTCCGTTTAATTGGGTATAATAAAAAGACGGAGTTCTAGCTTGTAAGCATTTCGCGGTGGAGCACAAACGTTTGCCATTTGGGAATTAAATTGTGAAACAGTAGCTGAATGAGATATTTATGCGACATTTGGATATTTTTTCTTTCATGGTATTATTTATATTTCGCCTTTATTGCAACAAATGCAATAGTAATGTTAATTTTAAGTATTTCTTAGCAAATTGGTTAGCAACTCAAGTCAATTGACGATCGTTAATGACTATATATGTTACTTGCCATATTCATTAACTGCTTGTTTTTGTAACTAAGCTATCTAAATGCAAAAACTGAAAATTTAGTTTCTAGTATTTTAGACGACGCATAATTTAAACGAAATGTAAATATGATAAATAAGGTTAAATAAATAAAGAATAAATAAATTTAGAAAAAATTGCTTAGAATATAATACATAATAATTATGATGACAGAACTCTATCTCAAAATACGTTGGCGAACCTTGGACAGCAAACCGCTATGAAAGAAAGAGTAAGGAAAAACTTATCGAGTTTAGATCTTCGAAAGTACAGTCCATGGCCGGATAAAATCTGGGTTGATTCCGCTAACGTAGAACCAGCTGTTGTGGGAACTGAGGAGATGGACTATGAACTACCTGAGCACTCGACAATCATACGTACTGTACTGTTTTGAGATAAAAACTCTAAATTGAGAAGAATTAAAAAGAGAGTTCCACAGGGTGGTGGCCTCTTCATATTGCTGTTTAACTTCCACATCTCGAAACTCCGACAGAACTTCTATCATGTTTTACCCTGAAGAAGTATAGACTAGACCTTAATATTGCAGTCGATAGCATTAACATTCCGACTGTCAATAACCCTAAGATTTTAGGTGTGAAATTCGACAGCCTGTGCTTCTTCACTTCTCACACGATCGCGATTATTGCAAAAGTACAGAGTCGCGCATCAATATGGTTGCCTGGATGCGGTGATATATAGACGAGGAAACTACAGACATGTCAGAACACTGCACACCGGACTACAACGGGATGCCGCTCATCGACCACTTGAGTTACCGTTGCAATAAAAACAGTTTTTTGAAAAAAAAATAAATATGCTTATCGTCACCTATATAATAAACATGTCGAACACTACGGACTTAGCGCGAAAAGGTGCTGCAAAGGCAAATTTCTGCACGGTGCCATAAAGATTTCGAATTAGAGGACATTGAAGTGCTATGAAGCGAATTATCGAAAAATATCGACGAATTGACACTGAAATACAGCATGTCGTATATTAGTATTGGAACAGAAGAAGTGTCTTTTGAAGTAAGTGACATATTGCGAGTGTTAATAAAGCAAAAAATAAATTAACTTAAAAAAATAGTAGAAAAATTGGAATTACCAAAGATGGAATTATAGAAATTCTCAGGTGAATTCAGAGATTGCCAACCATTTAAAGAGCTCTTCGAGGAGTATGGCCAAAATAATAAGGATATTAGTGACTCCAAAATCTGAGCTATTTAAAAACATGTCTGCAAGGTGGAGGTGGTTATGATAACGGGATCACGTAGGGTACTGGCGCGCAGTTATGCACAAACAGTTCAGAGGTACAAACAAAGTGAATACAAAACAACATTTTATTATTGCCATGAATGAGTGTAAAGGCAAATTCAGTGAAAAATTTTATTTAAAAGATTGCAAGGCAAATCGAAAAGGTCTACAAGCTAACATATGCGAAGCAATTACTGACCGTTTTGACGACCAACTGCCGGGGTCTTTGGCAAACAAGCTCCAACATCAGATGATAAAATATTTCGTAGTGGAATTTTTGATCAAGCCAGTACCTCTACCTACGGCACGCAGACAAAACCAAACAGTTTTGTGGACTTTCAAAGCACCCAATTCAAGTAGTTTTGGTGCAACTACAACGGACGTTTCGTTTAGAGTTAAGACTACTTTCGTACAGAAACATCAGAGTTTGTTTAGTCAAGCATCGACAATAATCACTTTAACTGTAAATGACGCAACATCTACAGCTATTACAAATTTATACTTGACGGTGGAAATATGCCGCTTCAGGGACTTGAAGATAACCAACAGCAGCAGCAATCATCTATACAAAAACAAATATTGGCGAAACTCGCCTCACCTTATGATTATAATCCGATTCTCAATGGTATGAAACGGAGTGGTGAAACACACGTCACACGTACAACAAAAGTAGAAATGCAAAAGGAAGATTTTACTAATTCGTTAAACGATGCAACAGAAATTGATTCTGGCAAAATATCAAGAATATAAAACTGGAGAAGAAACATGGGAAAATAGTCCTAAATTTGTAATAACTGAGGAAAAACCAACTGTTTTGGTTGAATCCACACAGAGGAAGAAAAAGATTTACATCGAAAGAAACTTGAAACTGAAGTGGGAAATATGAAGATCTACTTAAAAAGAGCAGTTGAAAGAAAAAAATTATCTGACGAAATGGTGAGGGTAATTACTATTCAAACTCAAATTATTAATCATCCCACAAAATGGCCTCTTGGAAAAATCATAAGAACACACTCAGTAAGTGACGGTCCAGTTCGAGTAGTTACGTTGAAGCTTTCCAACTATTTCTAATACATTTCTCAAGGAGATAGTGCAACAGTACGCACTATTACTTAGGCTCAGATGGAAACAATTTATGCAATTACAACAAATTGGGTGTTTCCATTTCCAAAGCTTGGACCATATAGTATATACTGAAATATGTATATATTTCTAGTTTCATAATATGGAAAATTATGAAACTGAAAAGCAGAGAACCTCCCTATTGATGTAAAGAGCTCATACTTGGAGACAATTTTTTGGGGAATCTAAGAGCCAATTTTTCAGAGTATAAAGAGAAAAATACCATAAATTATTGAATATATGATTCACTAAAAAATAATGCTCTTCTGAAATCAGTGAAAATTTGAAGTCAATATTCGCTATCGTTTTCGAGTATCGACGAAGTGCAATGTTTAGAAAATAATAAGGTATAAGTGTATAGTTTTAGGCGGTGATGCGGACTAACCCAAACGTTTCGCTACACAGTGAATGGCATCGGCAACTTTTTTTCACGATTCTACCAGTTGAATAATGTTTTTAGGTCTTCAAAACGAACATTAAACTAAAATATTTATTTATATTCGAGATTTTTGATAAATCCTATAATGGCCTAATCGCTTAAACCAATTAATATTTTTTTTTTTTTAGTATAATTATGCGCTAATTCACCTACCTTCTGTGATTTACGCAGATTCTCTCGTGACATTTTCACCGATTCCAAAATAGTGCCAATTTCATCCTGCAAACCTTCATTCTATAAACGAGCAAAAACAAAAAAATAATAAATTAAATAAATAATATTACAAAAAGAAAAAAAATTGTAAGAAAAAAATTTATAAAACTGCCACCCACCTCGTTCACCAATAACATGCCATGGTGCGTTTTATGCATCCTTTCCACACACACGTAACAACAAATCAATTGACACGTGTGACAATAGCGATCCTTGACGCGTCTGTGCTGTTGGCAGTAAGCGGGACGCGGTAATTGTGCCTCCTTGACAACTTGACGATCCTTGTCGAGCGTCACTAACGAATGTCGTTTTAGTGCCTTACCGTACATGTGTATGGAATCATAGCAGACGCGGCAATAGTGCACGGTACATTGGCGACACAAGCCCACAGCCAGCTCCAGCTCACATTCTGTGCAGCGCTCGACAAAACGTTGCGATGGTATATGTGTGCCAGAAACTAGCGTACGATTACCACTGGATGTTGGCGATAGTGGACCACGATCGGATATCATTAGAGTGTTATTTGCCGAACTTTCGCGACGATAGAAACGCAGGTGATTAAGTTCGCCCATTAAAAAGAAATTCATGTAGAAGTAATCGCGTACATTGAAGTTTTCATGGCGTGGTTGAGTGTAGTGCCGTTGTTGTTTCTGCTGGCTATTCGGGGAATTGGATGCATTGTTACGTTTCTCTATGACAATTGGTATTTGGCAAACGCTACAAACGAGATTCTGGTGATTTTGATAAATGCAGTTTTCGCACATATTATGTCCACAGCTGAGTAGAAACGGTCGATTGCTTTTGACGTGCAAATCTGAAATTAAGTTTTATAGGAACCATTAAACGAAAATTAAACTAACGAAAAATTAATATTTTATATTTTTTAATGTTACGAGCCCAACCTAATTAAAAATAAAACGTTAAATTCGGCTGCATCGAAGTTATAATACCACTTTCAGGTCGATGTCTCAATAGTTGAAAGATTACTCAAGACAAAATGAGGGGTATGGCTTAATCGCAGAAATTTTTTATATACATTTTATAGGGACTCCGACGTTTTCTTCTTAGTATTTAGAATTTTCTGCCAAACTTAATACTTATAAGTCCCATGTTCAAGGTAGTTTTCTGCTGATTAGTTGCTGAATGTGGCAGTTTCTTCGAAAAACCTTTGCCCCGTTTCCATGACGGTCGTGTCTATACAACCGGAACGTACCAGATTTTCATCCGGCCAAGAACCATCAATTCGGCACCATTCCTCGAAATCGCTTCAGGAATGTTTTGTGTCGCTACCACAACAAAAAAATTTTCCTTCAATTGCTTCGCTATTCACAATTTCTTGTTTTTCCAATTCTTACCAAATATGTATAAATCCTGCATAACGCTGACACCCTTTTTTGATCTGACACCTGAAAAATCTAGCCTTCGATCTGTCGTTAACTGCTCGAAAATTAGTAACTTTTTAAAATTTTAGGGATGCTGTCGAGTTGGTAATTCTTGACAGGATAAAATTAGACCTAACAGTTGTGATGACCTATTTTGTATTTTAAACCAGTTAGAAAAGTAAAAAAAAATTCATATAGAAGAAGATTCTTACCAACGTCATCGTTTAATACCATTACATCAAATTGGACCCGCCTCACAAAAAAAAGTCCTTTTTAACATATTTTAATACAAATATCTTTATTAGTCAACACTCATATTAGGTTTCCATTATACACTTGCTATAAGTCTCGGTTGGGATAGCCTTCAGCGCCTTCAGCGAATTTTGTTTTTTCGTTAGGGCTCATTTTTAGAACGCCACTCGCCAGGTTGTCGGAGAATTCCATCGCCATAAACCCACGTCTCGTCACCCGTAATCATTATGTGTTTCATCAATGAAGGGTTCTCAGCTACGTTGTGCAGCATATTTTTTAAGAGCTTTAAACGAAGTCATTTTTGCAAACAAAAATCAAATATTTTGGTACGAGTCTAGCGAAAGCGCTTCATATCCAAAACACTAATCAAAATAAGTCGAGTAGATCTATACTAGATATTGAAATCCTCTAGATTTCTCTGATGTCAACACAATGATTTTCAATCACTGTTTCTATAATCGCCATTATCAGAGGTGAATGGCCGACCTTTAAGAGGCAAATTTTTAATGACTTCACGACATTCACATTTCAATCATTCCATAGCCGCTATGCCATTAGAGCGCACAAAACCCGCAAACTCGTTAAATTACATTTTCCTTGGTAAAAATCATCAGTCAACTATTTCGCCAACGTAAACAAATAGCTGCGAAACGCATTGACTTTTTGAATTATACAGATCAAAGTTTACTTGAAGGTTATACCAATCAATGAACATTTTTTTATGGATTCAACTTCCGCGTTTAAGGGCACTAGTCCGAGTGAAATTTGTTCAGATAGAAAAAGTTGTAGAACAAGGCAGACTGTCTAAGTTAAACTTTGACTTACGGATTTGCATATAATTGGTTTTGGAAAACAACTGTACTCATTTTAAAAACTTATGGAATGAATCAGCAAATACATTTTTTTGTGGAATATACGTTTAGTTCTTAGATTCTCGTAAAGCTTAGCCAGGAATCTTTCAGTGGAGTAATACTTAATCTGTATATTTAAGCAATATTGCTCCTATAATAACAAACGTTCTAAATATTAATTAATATTAATATAATTCATATGATCCTCAAAAATTATCAAAATTTAGTTAATAGCAACTTGAAATCACACAGCCTAAAACTATGCAACACTATTTTTCAACTTGTATTATAGTTCCAATTACACATTTATAAATATCTGTGACTGGTATATAGCAATATTTCAATTTGGATTAATTGAGTATGTTAATTGCGTATAATAAACAAGAGTCCAGAGTACAATATTGTGAAGAATTTATTAAAAATTCAATAATTTTGTTTTTATAACATTCAAATTCCATGTCACCAAACAAACAATTCTCCCGATATGTAAATTATATAAACCCTTCAAACGAAAGAACACTGCACCTTAATTTTGGCGGTACAGCTTATATTTGAGATCAATGGATGTTAGAGGTTGTGATGTACACCAATAAGAACTAAAAAATACTTGTTGCTTTCTACCTAAATAGGGTGGGAAGATACTACGCTTATTTACTAGTCCAAATTTGCATATATTAATTTAAATATGTATATCGGTACATAACTTTTCGCTGTGCACATTTCATTCTGTAATTACAGTTCGTTTATATTTATAGCCTACCCTTTGTGCCATTTGCACCCATATCCTTATAACTTGTTCTGCAAATCCACAAAATTAAAGAAACACATTATACATTATAAAGCATTTCAGACATTTGAACCAATAAATTAGCACTCGCGGAAATCTGTCATCGCAACTTACCGCCCATACGGAGATCATAATTCGTTGAATATTCACTCCGGCATTTGGGGCAACACCGCGTATTCCTTAACACGGTGACCACAAATTTATTATCAAACAATTTTGCCGGCTGATTCAAACTTTGCATTTTATCAACGGTGCTTACTGTCATGGCGCCCGACTTTTCACGCGTAATAGTTTTCCTTGATTCTGCATGAATCGGAAACATTTTCCTACATTAAATTCAATATGCACTTAACTTTTTAATAAGAAAAGGAAACTATAAAACTCTAAAAACAAACGGTATTTATTAAATGGCGTGTACGAAAACAAATAATGAAAACACGAATATGCGAGCAAAAACAAAAATGCGAAGAATTGCTTTCTTATTGGGAATGCATCGGAATATGTGGAACGCTTTTGGTACACAGGGTTGCATTCATCACAAGAAAATTTGTAGTGATAAATTTACATAGTTATGTCAAACTAAATTGTGCGTTAGTAAAAAAGTAAAAACAACTGATTATATATACATATATATTTATATATATCTTTATATATAATAAAGTAATACACCAAATTAACACTCTTTTACTTGTCTTCTGATTTGACATTTTATTGATGTAATATACAGATACATATGTATACATAAGGAAAAGATAGACGAGCATTTCTGGTATTCAAATAAAATTTATTTATGCATTTCCGAAAAAATTGCAGTTAATACCATTCCCCACCACCACAACCTTAACCCATCGTCTATTAAAAAATTTCTCATGATTTATTCAAGAAAACATCGAATCCATCATATAATTTTGACGTTCGCGACGGTTAGACTCGTCTTGGCGAAATTCGCGCAACTCCTCGTAAACTGGGTCATCTGTTTCCAACTCATAGCGGCACATTGGGCACGAATTTGCCTAGAAGAAGGTAAACAACGTAAATAAGAAAATAATATTAACGCATAAAAAAAAACTGAGCATGCGCTCACCCTTCCCGCCACTACGTTTAATTACCTTTTTCAACCACAGCAACACACATTCCTCGTGAAACTCATGCTTGCATGGCAGAACTTTATATTTCTCATCGATCTCCGCCGGCTGCTTGCAAACGGCACATTCCAGCTCCTGCTTCACATCCGCCTCGACAATCACATGCTCGGGCAGCGCAGCGATAGCGCGCTTAGATGCCTCGGGCACCTCGATTTCCATATCAATGCCGTTCATAATGGCCAAAACTTGTAGACGTTTGTAGTGTTTGGCAAAATCATTAGGACCATCGCCACCTGTGGGTTCATGACCCATGTCCTCGAAGTAGTCGGCCATTGTATTTGGCTGTAAGGTGAAAAGATTGGAATTTATAACTATTAACGTTTTAATTTTGGAATTGTGCGCGTCTTTGTATAATCAATGAAAATACTGCATTTTGAGTTCAACTTCAGATTTTTAATTTTTATTTGAATAAATTAGCAATAATGTTGTACAACGCCAAAAATTACAATTTAATCTGGATAAATTAGTTACTTTATATTATTTCAAAATTCACAGCTGTTTAAATTGATGAATTTCAAGAAGTGATTACATTACATTCTCAAAATTGGTAATACCATTAATATTTATTTAAATATTTGCTTCATATACATACATTTTTATATATAAAGTGCATGAGACACTTGATTTTAAATTTTTTTTTATAAACAGTTTTTAATTTTCAATATAAATACATTTGAATACGTATATTTGTAATTTGTTTGAATGTACATATAGTATACATGAATGCTCGCTGCAGTACGTGTAGCCCTGAAATTTGAGCAAAGTATTTTTTTTTTCGCAAAAAGACATACAAAAGAAGTATCTAAAACTTTTCGTAGAGTTTTCGAAGTAGAGAAATTTATATACATGTATGTATGTATGTACTTATATAATATATGGTTTGAGAACAAGAAGTGTTACAGCTTTGCAATTTGCATACGATAGAAATTTTTCTTGGAAAATATTATTTTGAGCAATACTAAAACTTAACTTAAATAAGTTTTTGAAAATATCGTTTCTTTTTAATTTTTTTGACTTAAATTTACTGTTGTGCTGAAAAATATACAACAATCGATTTTTTAATTTTTTGATTTTAGCTTGGGATTTACCATAATTTATGTTTGGTATAATTTTATATAAAACTTGACTGGAACAGTTTCAAGAGCTTTCAGTTAATTGCATTCAAAAAAGTCATAATTTACCAAAAAGCGTTTAAAAAGCGTACAGAGTTAGTAAAATGTTCGCTGAAGTCACTTTTTATTTTTATTTTTTTTTTTTGTTTTGAAACAAACTAAATCTATAGTCTTTGCATGCATTTGCTTAAAACTGTTACAAGTCTATGATTCTATGCTATATTCGTTTTTTTTTTTTTCTTTTTTAAGTGTAGCACTCAATTCTTCCCTAAGGCAAACAATCGTTATATACGCTAATTATGTATAATTATATATACCTGTGTATGCATTTATGTATGTATAATTTGCAATTTTTCCTTTCGCAATTCGAAATTATCGTCTGTAGACCACTCTTCTACACAAAATTTCGATGTGAACTTTAGCTAATTTGTATGTAAAAGTGTTTGTGTGTTTGGTTGTGTGTGTATTATAAGTGTTGCGAGTTTAAGCCCTAAATTAAGCAATCGTGTAAAATGGAAGAATTCTAAGTACGTATATGTGAATTGGTGAAATACTGCTTGTTTGGGTTTTCAAATTGAAAATTCAAATTGAAAATTCGAACAACAAATTTACAGTGTTTATGAAAAATAAATAACTAAAATTTTATTAAAAATTGTGATCTGCAAAAATCTTTAATACTACTAATCATAAAAGGATCGCTTGAAAGTCACATACGATGCTTAAAAATTACTTTTCAATTAATGCGACAGTGTAGCGTTGTTGTATGTATGTTTTCAAGCTGAAAATACTTTTATTTTCTCATCAGCACATAATATGGGCAAAGACGATTAAGTAATTGAACTGATTGCAGTATCCTTGCGAATGTACCGTTGTTATGATTATAGTATATTGCAAAATTTAAGTGAAAATAAACATGAAAAAATAATATTCAATATGCTAATATTTTTGTTTGAAGGCGATTCAAATTTATTTAAAAAAAAAGAAAAAACCTTTACTTCAGTTCTATCGGAGGTATTCTACCCTTTACAAATAAAAACTTTCCGTACACTAACTTAATTTTCATCGTTCTGTTTGTATGACAGCTATGAGCTACAGTAGTCCGCTATCAGTGATTCCAACAAATGAACAGCTTCTTTGGAGTAAATGACTTGTGCAAAATTTCAGATCGATATCTCAAAAACTGAGCGACCAACTCGCGTTTGTAGAGACGGACACGACTAATTCGTCTTCTGCTTTTGTTTTACACTTTATAGAGTTACCGGCGTTTCCTTCTGGATGTTACAAAGGTATAAGTAGGAAGTGAGCTTGATCAATTAGAATCTAACAAAGTGCCAGTAAGCGAAATCGGTACGGAACTGGATTTATGTAATTCGGCAGTTTTCGCCAATTAACCAAGGAATGCTTCCTATAACAACAAAAACAACATACGCATCTACGATTATGTCAAAACAAAGGTCGATGACTACAAAATTATGCTTCGAGACAATTATGGGTAAATATTTTTTTTTTTTTATAAAACTTCCTGTATCTGTCTGGAGTTGTGATGGTAGTTTTCAAACAAACAAAATTAATAAAATGTAAGGAATCTACATCTTCCATGTGACACCATGCAAATACACTAAGGTTGAGAAAAAAAGGATTGTCTCACCCAAAAACAAATTGGCGCATGCACGAGTGCTTCAATAGAATGTCGTGTAATGTGTTAAAATGTAATTTAGAGGAAAGGAATAATGAAAAATCTAAAAACTCAAAAACAATTTAAAATTTTCTTAAAGGAAAGGGAAATTTTAAAAATTAAATTAAATGAATTTTTTCGAAAAAGACGTTTTTTCTTCTTTTCAATTGTTAGAAAATAAAATTCCATTTAATTTTTTTCGAAAAAAAAAATAATTATAAATTTTGTTAATTGTTAAAAAAATGTTCCTTTCATTTAGAAAAATTTAAGTAAAATTCGCGAGTGAACAGTGAAAGTGAACAGACGTGCAACTACCACTAAACTCAAAAAAAAACAAAATATATATCAACAACAAAGTAAATAAAAAAAGGACACACTACAAATAAACAGATACAAATTAAAAGAGTTAAAATAAAGTGAAGGACAAAGAAAATGCACCTCGAACCAATAACAACATAAGGAGCCGAAGCAACAGCCGAACAAGAGCAACAAAAAAAAATTCGCAGGCAATACACCAAACGTGCAGGCACGAAAGACCACGACAACTATAAGTACAACGATATCCATAAGGGACCCTATATTGTGTACCTAGACAAAAAACAAAAACGATAAAGAAAGAGCACAGGGTAACTAAACGGAGGATATTCTGGAAATCACAAAAATAGGATTTGGAAGATGTAAAATCACATTTAAAAACGGGAAAGCAGCAAACGAATTCTGTGAAAAAACAAGCGAGCCATACGAACGAAGATTTTTGCCCACTTTCTATCTAAAATGGGCATAATATTCGACATACCAGCTGATATTACGGAAGAGGACAGAGGAGGGAATGAGTTAAAATAGTGTGTGACGGTCTGGAAGTATCGAGGGAAGTCACGTTCGGTTATACCACAATAAAGGTGAACCATTTGTAGCATTTGCAGAATACTACCGTTTCTCAGGTAGAACCATTTCGCACGGCATTGCAAGCAGCTAAACTCGATCTGCGCAAAATACGGAATTACCCACGACATTATAAAGTGCAGCAAAAAACAATGCGTAAATTGCAAAGGGAACCATCAAGCTACAAAAAAAAGACTGCCCAGCAAGGATCAAGGCCTACGCAATTAAATGGATAATCACCCTAAAAAACCTCACTATCAAAGAGGCACAAACAAAATATAAAAATATACTAGGAAACCGTTTCGAAGTATTTAACAACAACGCAGTCCTGGACACGGAATTTCCCCAACTGCAAAAAAGGAGAAAGATACAAACATACAACAATACAGCAGAAGCTATGAAGCATATGCACCAACAATTCTCGTATGCCAAAGTCCCGAGAACGAACAACAAAATAAGAGAAGAAAACAATGCACAAAAGATCATGGAACAAGGGAAACAAGCAACACTAGAAAACGCAATAACGTCGAATAATAAAATGCTAGCATACCCCACCAACCTGACTTCACGACCAAAATCAACCAAATGATAAACAAGTGTTTAACACAAAACGCAACACAAGCTAATACAAAGTCCTATACGAAGCTTTAATATATATCCAAAGTACTTAAAAGCAAATGACAGTCAGTTCAGATCTCTGGAAAATTAACAAAGATAACCCWTAACATGACGGCAACGATACAAATCTTACAATATAACATACAAAGTTTAAAAAAGCAGGGAAATAAACAATTAATAGAAATGTTCATGCATAATAACGAAATTGATATAGCAATCCTCTCAGAAACCTGGCTAAATAACAACATTGAAACAAGCCTTAAAGACCACAACTATGCCTTCGCAAATAGGCAAGATGGATGTGGCAGATTAGGAATTTATATAAAGAAAACTATACAATTTTCGATATTCTAAATACCCTCAAACATTGAAAATATAGATACCACCACACTCAACTTGAAAAACAACTTGTAGAATATATAAAAGAAATATCAGAAACCAAAAACATAAAAGAAATGTGGGGCAAAATAAACAATTAAAAAAAAAAAATACCAATGTGAGAAGAACATTAGAAACTCCTGGAACTCAACAGAGCAAGGAAAATACCTAGAATTCATAGCAAAAGCACCACACTCAATTAACAACAACCACAACCAGGAGCGCAACATACCAGAACCGTCTATTGAAAAAATGACAATAGAAAACCTGAATGAATTCCTCCAATACAGAAACTTAAAGTCATCAAAGGGTGCGGACCAAATATCCTATAAAATGTTAACACTTCTCCAGCCCAAGGACCAACAAAAATTATTTAAAACAATTATAAATGTATGGCAAGATGAGTGCATACCTGAAAAATGGTGAGAAGTCAAGATAATTCCGATCCATAAAAAAGGCAATGACCCAACAAATATATTCAACAACATACCAATATGTTTGATCTCAGTCCTAGCTAAAGCAATAGAAGGAATCCTTAAATTACATATAGATAACAGAATCCAACTACTCAATTGCATACCGTAAAGAGCATACGGTTTCAGAAAACATTACACGGCAGCACACCGGCTTTAATCAACACAATCATCTACCTCAAAGACAGAAAACTACAGGTGATGGCTGCATGCGTAGATGTGGAAAAAGCATACGACTCAGTCAATATTAACACTTTTCAGCAGACACTATAAGAAGCACAAATAACTATAAAAGCAGTTAATTGGATATCGTCCTTCCTGAGAAGAAGAACAGTAATGCTCGAACAACAGAAAATCACGACAGGAAACGGGCTAACTCAAGGTAGTGGACTCAGTTCAACGCTATTTAACCTCGTACGTATCTATACGTGCACGGCGAAACTCCACCAAATAAACGACGAAAACTGTATCCTCTTCCAGTTTGCAGACGACTTCTTTATAATCTGCTTTCACAAAAAACATGAAAACGCCCAAAGAAAACTAGGAGCAAAACAACAGGAATTTACAAGCGAATGCAATAGAATCAACCTAAAAATAAATTTCAACAAAACCACAACTATTTTCTTCAACCAAAGCAATACTCAAAAAGGCATTTTATGCATGTATTATGTTTTGAATTTCCGTTACTTGCGCTAAAAATATTTACAAACAATTGAACAATTCGGGGTTACAATACAGCAAATGAATGTACGTGTGTGTATGTGTGTTTGTTTTAAAGGAACAAGTCTTCCTTACATAGTTGATCTAAACTATTACAAAAATGTTTTGTATTTGCGTTGCAACGAATTTACATACGTGTGTTTCTTTTTCGTGTGCCACAGCTGTACTCAAACAAGAAATATTGTTATTTATTTAACATACTTTTGTAGCAAATACTTTGTGTGAGTGTTGTATTGTTTGTTTCTATAATGGTTTTGCAAAATTTAAATTTTTTTATTTTAAAATTTTAATTTTATTTTTGTATATTTTGTTTTTAATTTATATTTTTGTATCTTTTGCGTTTATTTTATTGAATTTTTTTTTCAAATTTTGTTTCGTCAGCTGCATTACTTAAATGTTTACAAATGTAGCATTCAGACATACGTACATACAAGTAGTACATACATTCAATTTAATTATTGTTTCGAAAGGTATGAATATGATTTTTTTTATTAAAATTTTCGTTATACACTAAATTCTATTATAAACATTTGCTGGCTTATAATAAGATTTCTTTATTAATATTATAATTATTTTAATTTTTTTTTTGCTAAATACAAGTAAGTAATTTATGCATGTATTTATGTATGTATGAAAAGTGGTGCGTGTACTTTGACAAAAAAATCTTTAAAAGACCTTGTCGCTACACTAGAGCTTACTATAATTTACTGTAATTGGGGTTTAAATTATTATTTTTTATTGTAATTTCTTTCTTAATTAATTTAATTTTTTTAATATATTTTTAATTAATTAATTTTTTGTATTTAATATATATTTTATGCATAATTATTGTTTTTGTTTTTTAATTATTTTTATTCATAGTAGGCTGCCACAATATTAAAATTGCATTTTCATGCCGTAGTACTGCAAATTTGCGCATTTTATTTAGTGTAGTCTGCTTTTAGGCGTCAACTTGCATTGCTCTCATATTCCTTATAATGCAGTTCTAAAAGCAAAAAACATGCTTTCTGGACATTTATTAGTTGATGCAGAAATATGCTTGCTTGTTATATTGTTTCTTCTAATGAAAAAAATTAAATATAATGTTTGGTAAAGTTACTGGCTACGCAGTGACAATTAAAATACATACATACATTGATCTCTAAACTAAGCGTAAATAAATTAACGATATATGTAAGTATGTATGTAGCATTTTTTATTGAAAATATCAGCATTTCAGCATATTTTAAAGGATTTTTCGACACGTGACGCTAGTATTTTTATTTTATTGTTTATTGCAGCATACAGAGATGAAATACAATTTAGGACATGCTAAGCTAGGCTTTACTCTAAAATAAACATCTAATTATAGTTATGCCATTTAGAGACTACATTCTAGTATGTATTTACTAGCTCCTTTTGGAGTTAGGCGGCTGCATAAAGGCGGCGCATTATGCTAATGATAAAAAAAATACAATAAATAATTACAAATATCGAAAATATGTAATCGTAAGTACTTTCAGTTGTTTACACTATGCGTGTGTGTGTTTGTTTATGTTTGAGTGTATGTGTGTATGCGCGTGCTGCTTGGCGCAAACTGGCGCTGTGCGCTTCGCTGCCAACAAAGCGCTCAACTACATTAAGAACTAAACGGTTTTATGCCCAAAATATGAATATTATTATTATTATTAAATTAATAAAATTTACAGTTACACCGCTGCTTACGCTATGCGTTGGCCTTTGCTTTGTTTTTGACTAATATTAAAGGAAAATATTACAATTTTAAAGACTACATTTGAAAAGTTCGCAACCAAATTGTTTACAAACGTAAAAATTGTAAGCCCCAAACTGAGTCGCGTCAACCACGCATGTGCAGCTGTATGCTTGATTTCTGCCGCTCAACGCATCACACTCAAGCATTTACCGCTGAATCGGCCAGCGCGCTCAGCTCCACCTAATCGGTTATCGATATTTGCGCGTACCCCACCAGCGAGCGGTCGTCGAGCACCTCGCCCGGCTGCACGCCCGAGTTCAGTTGGAACGTTATGGTTTTCAGTGCGGCGCGTTGCTCGATCAGTTGCTGCAGATGCACGGCCATTGGTTGCGTGTCCAACGCGTCGACGAGTCCGGCGTCGACCAATTCCATGGCAATGCCTTCGGCTGAATCTTTGCCCACAGCAAATTCAAAGCGTATATCGTGTAATTCGCGTCGCTGGTTGCGCATGCGCAACACCAGATTGACGGGCGGTGCCTCGCCGACATCCGCCACCGATGAGAGCATTGGCATTTGCGCCACACCGGTCATGGCCTGTGCTATCGCCGCGTCTGTTGGTTGTTGTTGTTGTTGTTGTTGAGCATTATTTGCTGCCGGCGCGGGTATGTTCACCGCTGGTGTTGCTACATTCGCCACAGCGGGCGCTTGTTGTGCCGGTTCGGTTGCGGTTGCTGTAGTCTCCGAATAGTCATCGTGATCACTGTCCGACGATTCGGCGCGTTCGAGACGATTAATGGGTCGATCATCCGATTCGGAGTCGGACGAATGATGCTTACCACCGTTGTCTTCCTCTTCGCTAGACCACACCCATTCGCCGGTGACGGTGCGATGCAAACGACCGGAGGCGCCTGGCTGTCGTTTCGCAGCCTTGTGCACGCGCGTCTCCATCGACGGGCCGGAGGCGAGCAGTGTTTGCGTAAGATATTTGCGATCTTTGGCCTTCTTGAAGAAAGCATGCTTGAGCAGTTCGCTGGCGGTGGGTCGTTTTGAGGGCTCTTTCTGCAAACATTCCACAATCATTTTCCGGAATGTCTTGCCGTAGGCTTTGTATTGGTCCTTCTCGTCCGCGCCAGTATCCAATGTGGGCGGATCATTTTGCAGTGTCAACATCAGCACCTTCATGGGTGGATACTTGTGATAGGGCGCTGTACCGGTCGCCATCTCGATGGCGGTGATGCCGAAGGACCAGATGTCCGCCTTAAAGTCATAACCATGATCTTGCTCCATCACTTCGGGCGCCATCCAACACGGTGTGCCGACAAATGTGTGACGCACCTTCTGGCGTGAGAGATCACGACCGGTCGCCAGCCAAGCGCTCACACCAAAATCGGCAATTTGTATGGTGCCATCATCGCCAATCAATATATTACCCGCTTTGATGTCACGATGTATCTGTCCGTTCGAGTGGAAATACTCCAGACCCTTGAGTACCTCCTTCAAAACAGTGGCAATGGTCGGTTCATCGAAGACGCCATGTTTGCAATTCGCTGTGCGCATCCTGTGCTTAATGATATCGAGCAAAGAGCCGCCCTCCAGCAGGCGCAGCACCAGCCACAATTCCTCACGCACCACGAACGATGTATAGTAGGTGACGACATTCTCGTGATTACACGACGACATCGCCTGTATCTCCTTGAGCAGTTCATCCATAGAAGTGTTCCACTTCTCCAGGTTGATGCGCTTAATGGCGCACTTCTCGTTCCGTGGCAGGCAGAGCGCGGCATGTACGACCGCAGTCGCACCYACACCGATCACATCGCGCAGCTCGTAATCATCCTTCGAGTTGGGCCAAGGCTGCTTCTCGGAGGTGGAGTGTGGCGCGACGGCGCCTGTGCTATTCAAATTCGCGCTGGACGCCATTTTCGCCGACTTGCTTTGTATACTCTGTGTGGTCTTAGACGTGGATAAGGTAGCCGTGGCTGTGGCTTTGGTTGTCAACGGCGCTGGCAAGCGTTCAGCTGGTGTGGGGTACTTCTCGTCTAACTGTATGTGGTGTGCAAGCTCTGCTACACTGAGTGTTTGGATTACACCTTTGCCGTTTGCTGCTTTGGTTGTGTTGGACTTATTTGTTGTTGGCTGCTGAATCACTACAGCAGTTGTTTCCTTCTGCGTTTTGATTGTGTAGATGTAATTGTTGTTGTTACTGGTGTCTATTGAATTGTAGTCTTCGTCACGAGATCTGTAATAAGCTGGCGTATCGGCGCTTAGCTCGGGTTCAGCAGCGGTTTCGCTTGGCAGAAATGTTCTATTCGTCGTCGAAACAGTGCCTCTCGATGTCAGACAGAAGGTCAGTGTTCCCTCTTGCTTATCGAAGAATGCCACTCCTGGAAGAGAGGAGAATGGAAGAGAAAAAAGATGCCGCTATTGGTCTTTGTACTTTGATTTAAGTTTGTTTTCTATTATTATTTTTGGTTTTGCTTTTCGTACTACATATGTATATGCATGGATGTATGTAATACAAAAATACATAATTCAGTAAGCCAGCTTGTTTTGACTGCGATTTCGCTGTGATTATATGTTCTATGCAAAACTACATATTTTACACACAAATATATAAAAAATTACTTGAAACGTGAAAATATTTGATTTGTAAATACTATGAGAGTTGCATAAGTGCTCTGGATGAGTAGTAATGTCGAATGAAAGGATGCATGATTGATTCCATTTTTTGTAGGTTTGTACTAATCGTTTTCAAGTTGAATTAGGTACCAGGAAATTGGCGCATATTTTAGAAGAATTATGTACTAGTATAAAAATATAAATGAATATAGCTATGTTATATTATAGTGAAATTGAAGGTTTGGAATTAATTTTTCGAAAAAAAAAATAACGGAAATTTTGACAAACTATATTTCGAATAAAGAACTCTAAAAAATAAGCCTTTGGTTATCCTTAGGGCGTTAGGATAATAGAGAATTAAAAAAATCCATGGAGTTTTTTTTCTTAAGTAAAGTTGAGGCTCTCAAAAACGTTATTCAAACGGTAAATTGGTGAAACAATGTTTTCTCCTGAAACGAGTTATGGTGCACTCTGAATTCTTTCCGACCGGACAAACTGTCAACAAGGAATACTATTTGAGTTTTATGCGAAGTTTGCGTGAAACTATTCGCAAAAAGAGACCGGAATTATGAGTCGAGAACTCCAGTTTTTGGCACCACGATAACGCACCTTCGCCTACTACATTGGTTCTGCTTGCGTTTCTTGCCAAATTTTCAACCAATATCATGCCGTATCCACGGTATTCGCCTACTTAAACGACCACTCCAGGTAAATCGTTTTGATTCAATAGAGTTCCACATGCTTGATGTTACTCTACATACATATGTTGATTAGAGCTGCCAAAATCTTTCTAATTTGCAATTGATCAGTTGAAAAGCATTTGGGAAGCACATTGATGGACCCATAAATATATTTTTATTTTATATAAATTTGAGAAGAAAATAAAAATAAATTATTGTTCTCAAGAATCCCTAAATGGTGCGAAATGTATGTATATCAGCTTTATAAATTTATTGCGATCATCTTTAGAAAGAAATACTCGTATTAAGTATTAAAACTGAAAATGTAGATGCTCCATTAGAAGTGTAATAAATTTAAACTAAGTTGTCAACGTAAATTTTGTTATTTCTAAAACTTAAACCTAACCACCTAACCAGATGACGCAACTTTTAACCGTTCCCACGACAGTCGGGTCTACGAAAACCGGAACGCACCCGGATTTCTATCCGGCCAAGGACTATCAACTCGTCAGAATTTCTGC
The DNA here is from genome assembly GCF_001853355.1 of Bactrocera latifrons. Taxonomy (NCBI): domain Eukaryota; kingdom Metazoa; phylum Arthropoda; class Insecta; order Diptera; family Tephritidae; genus Bactrocera; species Bactrocera latifrons. The sequence continues at coordinate 599,701 of NW_017534619.1, forward strand.
CGTTACAACAACAACAACGCAACTTTTAATGTTATTGCGGCACCAATTTTCCTAATGACGAAAAGACAATGCACAATATGGAATCACATGTAAGAAGCCATATTTACATATCTATATATGTATGCATGTAAGTCAATATCAATCAATCAAACTTTGTTGATAATCTAATGAAACTAAAAATAGACCGAACTAATAGAGAACTGTCAAAATGATTGAATGCTAAGGAGAACAAGTGTGAACGCACTTAATCAAAGTAGAGGGTGCAACTTAAAAATAAAAATAGACAGATAGTGAGCGTTTACTAGAAAAGAACATATTTGGAATGCACCGACAATATATTTTGAATATGTGTACTGTGCTATGCATAAAAATAATATTTACACACTTTTTGTCGTATTAAATTTGAGAAAGCTTGAAATAGAGAATATTTCCAAGAATTGTATGCATAAAATTATATGTATCTATCTAGGTGGTAAAAGTGCTAACGGTAACACTAATACTATAATAACGCTAATGCCATTAATCCGTTATATTAACGTTTCTCAGAAAGTTGTTCATATCACAGAACATTTAAATAGTTAACATTTAACGATGAGAAAGTATCATTTCAAGACTATTTAAAGTCAGCTTGAGAGCGGCGTTAAGTGGTGAACTGGTTATTCCAGTTTATTATTGCAGTAGATAATGTTCCTTAATCGTAATGTATATCAGAAAATCTAATTTATTACAAATTACCGAACGGTTGTTTATAATAAAAAAGTTAAAATA